>NW_016164125.1:0-33187 GCF_001687245.7 Rhagoletis zephyria | reverse complement strand
CTTGTTGGGCCGTTTAAATGGAATTGCGCAGGAGTCTAGTATGTATGCATGTATGTCCAAATCTTTGTGCAGACGACAAATGCATATTTATGCAGTCATATTTGTACATTTTGTACTTGTAGAAATACATACATATGTATGGGCGTGTGTGTGTGCAAAAGCGTCCCTGCAAAAAATGGGACTAATCCGGGATGACTCCGGGAGCAATCGCAAAGGAGCATGCGACTAATACCACTTTTGNGTTTGGGGGTCACTTTGGTCACAACATGAGCACGAAGTTAAGCGTTTGAGCGCCCGCAAAACTCAATTAAAATTTAACAAGCAATTTTTCATATTGTTTTTTTTTTTTATTTTTATTCTTTTTGTTAGTCCTGGTAGATGCCGTTGGAGCAACGGAAACGTCGAGTGTTGTGTGGCTGTGCACTTTGCTTGCTTGTCTGCTGCAAATGTCTCAAAATATTTTTAATTTCAAAAGTAACTGATGGTGTGTCTATTCACTTTTTTGGGTGCTCTCATACCGGAACTCAAAAGTATGCAATTGTATTCATTATTTAGCATGTAACATGTTCAAATTTACTCACTCATCGTGCATTGTTGTTTTTTCACATTCTAATGAAACACAAATATGTATAATATACGTATATATATGTACATTAGGGTGATCACAAAAGTAAAGCTGGAACTTAAATGTTTTAAAGTGATTAAAAGATTTATTCCCAGTCAGCAGAGATGGAATCGTTTGCAAGGGTGGATTTTTGGTATCAATTTTTGATCAAGAAATTCTTAATTTAAAACGTTCGTATATAGATTATGGTGGTCCCAAAATGTATGCGGGAGGAAAAAATAAAGTTCGAGTTTTCATACGCTCATTCTTGAAAATCAATATATTTCCATCGGAAAACCCTTTGCCTCTTAAGGAGACTTCCAATAATAATATCCAATTCCAACCGAAAAATATTCATTTTCAAGAATTCTATACAATTTCTACCAAAAATCGTTTTTACGCATGGACATCTTTGAACGCTTTGGGCGACCTCTATATTTTTGTATACACAAAACAGTAGGGGGTGGGAGCATAGAATTGGAAGTTTACTTCTTCACATGCATTTTTGGACCGCCCTAATGTATATAAGAAAAAGTTGCATTTGGCAAGTGTCGGTGAAATACGAACGAAATCGGGGCAGATGAGAAGGAAATGCTGAGATGATTCCACATCTGCGGTAGTAGGGGTAGGCGACGATATTTCATACGAACTAAAGGAAAGCGTGCAGTCGGTATACCTGTCCGAATCGAAAATTGGCGCCAAGCCACTAGCAGAGGCCCCTTTGAGCGCACCGCCCTGGGCTCACTGAGCCGATTGCAAGTCCATATGTCCAGGATTAATCCGCAAGTTGACAAAGGAACTGCCATGCCTTCCCCTTCCGGATGATACTTTGTCGAGGGCACACTGACTAAGTACTTAATTCATCACTTCTGTAATTTCCTGCGATGCCACTGTGTCGTGGAACCAAAATCAACTTGATTTGGAAGTTTTATGTGTAGAAGGAGAGTTGAAGTATGAGGAAACGACTCAAAGCAGTCGATCGAAAATATAAATATCGCAGCTTTGATGCTTTGAACTTAGATATACAGTGGATTACACAAGAAACTTAGTACTCAGGTAGGAGGTTTAGTTGAGTTAAAGTCTAGCAATGACGGTCTTCTCCTCCTATGTGAACATTGATAGTTAAATAGAAATTTATTGGTTTATTGCATAATTATTAAAGTGGATACCAATTTTTTTATCGGTATGACCCCTAAGATATTTATGTTCCTTGTCTTCCAAACGCTTCAGTTGTCTTGACTCATTTTTTGTAGCATTTGTGAGGACTTCAATAGGTTCAGCATATTTTCTATTCAAATAAAACCAATTCATTTAATGAAAAATTTCTTATTTTGCTTAGTTTTTCATTCTGCTTGCATTCTTCGCTTTCTATGCGGCTACTCGCTGCAAACTCAATCGAAACTAAATGCTTAACATAAATCTTTGCATAAATTCGCAGGCTATGATTAATAAGTTCTCGTGCATCATTTATATATATTTATATTTGTTATATGCCAAAAACCGCCATCCCAACGGTCAACGGCGTTTGTCTATGCCACTTACTTATGTAGCTCATTGTCTCGCACTATTGGTCCGATGCACACAAAACGCAGCGTTGCATTCGACGCGTACTTAATACATACACACTTAATTTATGCGAATAGATTTTCAAAACAATGAGGTTGAGCCAAAGTAACCAAAAGTAAAGTGCTGCCCGCGCACAGCAGACAACTTTATTTGCTTGTTGGACGCTCATCGTCGCCGGCAAACGCTTTACCAAAATGAATTGCATTACAAAATCACATAAATTTTATGTCTTTTTTGTTACTTTTTTTTAGTTGCATTCACAATTCCATTGAGTTTTGTTGGTAGCAAAAATGGAAGCACAGCAAACTGCAAAACTTCATGGAAAGGTGAATATCTGCTTTATGAATTTATTTCATTCAAACTACGAGCGGCAACAGTTGCTGGGTGGGAATGGGAATCTGCTTTGATCAGCGAAATTATGCGCAAAATTTGATGGTATTTGAAAATGCGCATTTTTCATTCATTTTTCATTCGACGCAAAAACAACAAGAACCACATTGGTGGCCAATCTAGTGAGCAAGCGAGAAAGATGCCATAAATTGGTTGAGCAATAAATTGAGCTGTTTTTCGCGTGGCTGAATGATTGTGCCATTAAGAGTACTACATAGACGCGGACGGACGGACACTTGTACGCAGACACTTGCAAGCGAAGTACTATGTACAAGTGGGAGGTGCATTGTTCAATGGGAAGCAAAAGGCTTTGAAATGCTAAGCATCATTAATAAAAGAAGCTTTTGTCTAAATGAATACATATATGTATGTGTATATCGAATAAAAGGTGGTGAATGAGTTTGTGAAAATTTATAAAATTTAATATAATTTTAATATTAAATATGTATATTTTATGAGCTAGCTGTGGGTGAGTTGTTTCCTCTGGATATTATAGTCAAGAAAGCAGTTCAATTGCAAACAGCAAGACTCGTCTCAGAGTCTTCATGGCCTTGTACCCTGCTAAAATAACTTCAAAATAATTTTCTGGAAAATTGAAATGGCCACACTGCGAAGCTCTCTGCCGGTTCACACCTCTCTTTTCGGAGTAGCCATATCTGGATGCACTTGGCGTTTAAAGAAAATCATCAAGCTACATACCGCACAAGGCGCGCACTGCTTACCTCTACACCACAGCGGCCAGCAGTTTTCTACCGTTGATTTTTAAGAGTGTTTTTGTGGCGGGTGTTGGGGGTTTTCTTCCATATAAAACGGGCTACAAAACTGCATACTCAAAAATTTGCTGAAAATTCTTAATAAAAATTTTGAAATTTTTAAACACATTTCTTTAATTTTTATAAACTTCATATAAAGTATGAAGCTTTGATATATGTATATGGATTATATTATAGAATGAACTAGGTTTTGCATATTGAACCAAATCTCTATATCCCTATGGCGTTCGACGCCCTGAATGCGAGCCCAAGGTCTGAATAAAAAAATTCGTTTCTTCAAAGTTATCTAGAGGTCATGCCAAAGTGATCTCAAGGTCAAATTCAGAAGAATTGTATTGAATTTTCAGGTTTTTCAACGAATTTTTCTCTACTTGACCTTCAAATGACCTCGAACCTGACGCGACGAAGACTAACAGATCTCGGATTCGTATTCAGGGCGTCGAATATCTTAGCGATATACAGGTTTGTTTCAATATGCGGAAACTTTTTTTTTGTAAACTTGTGTAATTATTGAAATAAAAATTGCATGAAAATAATTGTGAATATTACATTAGAACAAGGTGTACACTAACATTTGACACTGCTTGTATATGAACAAATGAAAACAAACATGTAGAGAAAATTTATTTTTTATACACGAATTGAAAATATTTTTTGTTAACGTTTAATATTCAGCAAACAAAATGACAGCTGTTTTCTCCACAATACAATATAAATGGGCGAAGGACACTCGATATCGAATGCCGCGATCTGAAAATCAAATTTCGATTCAGTTACGTTCGATATCGAATTCCGCAATTCGGGCCCAGGTTTTGTCTCATATATTTTCCTCAAGCTCTTCGCTCTTCAACTGTCTTTCAACCGTATTTACATACACTCTAAAAAATCTGTTTAAAAATGCGACTATAAATCGAGTATATTTTTGTTTATTTTTAAAATTTTTTGGTAAATTTACACGATGAATATGTATTTTTCTCGTTTACACATTTTCGTGTGTAAAACTCCTTTTTGTTAGTGGCTTTACACAATTCTAAGGGTGAAATCAAACAGCAGATGTGTATTTTGTAGCTTTTACACACTTTCTTAGTAAATATACGCACACCACAGCAGCAGCTATATTACACTCTAAAAAGTCCGAACTTTAAACGAACTAATAATAATAATAGATTGGCGCTTACACATATGTTAGTGTTTGTTCGCTGAATAATCGAGCATGTAATTTCGCGAATAATAAGGTAGGAAATCTACACAATTTTTTTTTAGAGTGTACTTAATAGAGTGTTCGCGCGATCTTACAATCTATACATAAGTTTTTCAACATAAATGGAAGCTCAGCACCTGCCTTTAAATTAAAAAAAAAAAAAAGTTCAAAGCTTTAAGTCGCGGCTTTATTGAAACAATCTATACTAAGACTTTTCATATATGCTTCACTTAAAGTTCATTAGCGTACCTCGGACTAAATTATGAAACATGATTGGGCAGAAAAAATGGTGAAAGATCGCTAACTCCCTCCCACCTCCTTTTTATAACTCCATTAAAGAATTATAACTAAATACCTGCTGCAAATAAAACCTGTGTTTATAGCCGTAAAGCTGTAAAGTTGAAAGGGATACAAAAACAAAACAGGATTTTATGAACAGAACGTACGTACACCTCTAGCCATACATTCCTTCCTATATACATATGTATGTACGTAGAACTTAAATAAGCTGCTGACACTTAAGCGCAAGCGTTATGAAAATAAACAAAACCGTGGAGTTGAAGTTCGCCTACGAGTGTAGCCATCTTTATGCACTTATACATACATATAGTTATGTATGTGAACCTTTAATTATACAAATATATATGAATGGGGTTTCAAAGCGACTTACGCGCGCTGCAATACGCTTGGACGGTAATCGTTAGAAGGGTATCCAAAGGCTAAACAAATATTTATGCTGGCTGGCTGGTGGCCTTGTGTTGGGCGGTGCTAGAGTGTTTGGGCTGAGCGAAATGAGTTGAATGAAAGTGGCGTTGTGGCGAAGAGTTTAACTAAAAACCCAGGGCAGTTGGCAAAAGGATTGAATTTTGAGTCTTGGACTGCGCTACTCTGACTTCAGTGGGGAAACTTTGCAAAAAATGATTGCGACAGTTGTGGTGTCTGCGCTTGACAATTTCCGACAGCGTCCCTCTGATGACGGACGGTCTCTCGCCATGACTGGGATAAAATATGTATGTACAAACACTAGTTTTGTATGTATGTGTATGTAAGATTTCATTTTGTGTTTGTAATTTTGATTTTAGAACACAGCAGCGTTAGTGTTTATACTTTTTTTTTTTGATCCAGCGCAACTACAAGTATCTCTCCTCAATTTTTTAGATAGACAATCTCAGGCGGGCTTGTATACTTGGGCTTGTCTTGCCTCGGATTCTTTCCATCGCACTTATGTATGTATGTATATGCTTTCCTTGTTTCCTAAAACACCATCGATTTCCGGAATCTAGTATAGACTTACAATGTTTACTAACTTCATAGCCACGTTTATTGCAATGGTCTCAGCCTAAAAAATATTTCATTATTGTGAAGCCTGCTCTCAGTGACAGCTGCCAGGTGTAGGCACCTAATCTTGTCCCAATGTCCTTTTGGGGGTGTCTGTAAATACTGAAATTTATTTATCAGATGCCTTGTTTGTCAACCAGAGTCTATTAGATTCGCAAAATTATTGCACTCTTTTAAATGGTCGAAATTGGGTGATAGAGCTGAGGTAGGAGCTTTGGCTTAATCTCAAGTCTGAGTTTCAGAATTGTTGCAGATTATTTCAAGCAGATATGGAAGCTAGTACCGATTAAAAGTGTAAATGCATACACAATCTGCCAGCCCAGTGTCAATCAGCACTATAGCATCGCTTATGGAGACCGAACTGACTCTCAGACGCTTCGGGTTATTACCAAATCTGGCAGACTTAGATTCCAGGGAACAGTTATTTTGCAGGGAACAGTGATGATGCAGGACTGGTGGGACAGTGATTCAATATAAGTCATCTTTTCCAAAAACTTCGAAAACTTTTAAAGCCTGAAACGTTTACTAAACTGTTATAATTTATAGATTTGTCGAGTTTTCGAGTTTAAGGATTATTTATTTTCAGCAATTTTCCTTTCGTCCATGCGACGAGTGAAATTACCGACGTCCGTTGCATACATATGTATGTACATGTTTACACGAGTCTATTTATGAGTTGAAATAGCCGTCTATTTACATTCCTAATGACATTGCAGCGCTTCTTTGCTTTACTGCTTTCCTTATTTCTCGCATCTCCACTGACAGGTAATTTATTTCGTAATAAAAGCAAACAACAAAAACCACGCTTGCAAAAGGTGAGTATGAGAAGTTTCCGTTTTTATTCCTCCAAGTTTAAAACATAAATAAAGCGTCGACGTAGGAGGGGAGTAAATTTTATGGAATTCCTGCTACGAGTTTGGGTACTCGTAAGTTTGTATGTGTGAAAAATAATAGGAGAGTCGTTGGCGCTGTTCCTCTGTTGTTGTTGTTATTGTCGCTTGTGCAAATCTCACTTTATGCCACAATATCCAATAAATCTTTAAATGCGAAACGATTTCTGTGCGAGCTATCGCAGGCGCTTTACAATCTGCCACAGCGGCTGTAGCAGCAGCAATTGCACTGCATTTGCCGACAGTGTTAACCCTTTCGTGGGCAGGAAACCAATTCAGCGATATGCAAACTGGAAGTACGGGAACAAAATACGTGGCGTCTGAGTGTGAGCAAATGAGAAAAAGATCTCACTAGACACAATCACTTTCAGAGTATTGTTTGCAGCCAAAGTGTTAATTAACTTTGTAACAAGGCCATTTGCAATATTGCAAACTTTCGCCCAAACAATTATACTTATGTAAAGCTTTTTGCTGAAATAAATAGGTAGTGGGTAAAGGCCTTGTGGCGCTGAGTGTGTTTGTGACATTGACAACAACAATGGCGAAGCCTTTTCAATGTTTTTATGGAGATGGGTCTGAAAAATTTCGCTGCCTGAAGGGCAAAAACAAAGTGAGAATCGCATAAATATTTTCAGTGACACAGCTATGAATACACAAAAATGGTGTGATTGTAAGGGGAATGAAATTTATGTAAAAATTATAATACAGTTTGCTTGAAAATGAAACAAGATTTGAAGAAAGAGAATTTTCAGTATTTTTAAGGAAACCCCAACTGAATAATTTTTGTTTACTCTTTAAGGACCAAAAAATATCATTTAAGTTTCTCTCACTCGTTTTAAAGTTCTGAGGACCACCAGTTGGCTCGTTGGGTGTGGCTACAAAATTGTGTCTCATGTAACAGATTGTCGGGCCTAAAAGCTACTCGCCATCATGCTCTATAGGTACAACTGCCAGATGCTCAGTGCTGTAATTGGAAAGCCCAGTCACGTCTCCTATTAATGTAAGCCATGGTTCTTGGACTTGCGCCATGCCCATCGATTGGTCCTCTAATGTGATAAAGAGTTCACTTTAAGCTACCTTGCTGTGCTGAAGGGGGATTTGAAAAACCTCCCAACAGCTTCTCCACCTTGTTTATCCTTCTCCACCGAGCTCAGGCTTGCCAAGTTTCCAAGGTCTAGGTTTCTCTGACCGGCCTTTTTACGGTCTCGAAAATAATCCAGGATTTTCGGGATTTGTAATTTGCATTGATGGCTATAATAGAAACTCCTTTTCTTGACCAGTATTAGCTATATTTCTTTTTTCATTTAATAATTAATATTTTTTATAAATGTCTAGTAAATTTTAAACACAAATACCAATATATTCGCGAAGACATGGGCCAAATATTGTAAAATTGTGTTTTTAGTTTTTCACTCTGACGTCAGTAATTCAAAAATTGTTCAAAAAATTCAGAGAAATGTGCTTAGAGAAGAGGTGTGGGTATAAAATAAAATAGGAAATCCAGTAGAATTTACGCCGATTCAAGTTTTTGGTGCAGAAGGACTGGTAAGTATTGAAAATGTCCTTTTAAAATTGCATCCTTGAAATTTTGCAATATTTGTTTATGTTTAACTTTATCAGCTAAAAAATTACCTACTCGTCCTTGTGAATCGAAAAAATTTTAATGTTTTTAAATTCTAAAGAATTTTCTCTTGCAATTGCTACCCATACTGTTTTTCTACATTGCATTGAATTTTTTAAATAATTTTTGGAATTAATCATATCTTTGAAATTACAAAGTCCTTTAAAATAAATCTTGATGTCAGAGAGAAAAAATAAAAAAATACCGCTTTAAAGAAAAAAGTAGGTTTCATTTATTTATTATTTATTTTGATGGTAGGAGAGCTTCTCAAACAATATAGAAGCAATNAATCCCGGGATTGTGATAATGACATCCCGAAAATCCCGGGATCGGAAAAAGCTGAATACTTACATCCCTAGTATGTAGGTATACAATTTGTGAGCGAAACCAAACAAAAAAATCATTCAAATTCACAACTTCAAATCGATATAAAATGGAAATGGGATTCAACTTTTACAAACGCTTTGGCATTTATTCATATTTTGACCGCTTTTTGAGTGTTGCACTGTGTAATTAGGGGCGCGAAAGGCTCTTTTCACATCTATGCTTTGTCCCTTCACTCTTCTTTACCAGCAATTCCTTACACTTAGAAACAACAAATTTTGTTAATTGAAAATTTCTCTTTTATTTATTTCCTAATGATAATCCTACGCTTATCTCCAATCCCAATTGGCCTTAAGTCGCCATAGCTGGTATTCTAAGTAACATAAAGCCAGCCTATTTATGCATGTAAATATGTATACATATAAAAGCAACAAAAATTAAAAAAAAATACTTACATAGCCACTAAAACACTTAGTCCAATGCTTAAAACATATACGCACACAGGCCATTGCATTAATTATTAACTTCCGCCAACGGCTTTCCAAATACCCTACCGCGTTGCGCACACCTGCCTTCGATGCTAATTTTTAAAGCCAATTACTCAGCGTTCCAAGCAAAATTTACTCAATTCGCCGTTGAAGTCACACAATCGAGCGTCATTGCTCACCTTTGCTAATATTGCGCCATTTTATTTCCGCACATTTTAACCGTTATTCGCCCAGTTGTCCTGTGCTGCTGTGTTCCTGTGCGCTTTTGAGCTTTTGTTGACTTTCATTTTTTACGCATTAAATGCTTTCGTTAATTAAGTACGAAAATAGTTTACTTTCATAAAATGTTCGAGGCGGTGCGGTGCCGAAGTTGAGTCCAGGGAAGGCGGCAGGGCAGCACTCGTTCGCTGTCCGTCGTCTTTTGTGGAAGTGGCAAATGTAAGTGGCAAATTTTATTTACTATTTACAAGTCTCTCTCTTTCGCATTTTTGCCTCAGCGCTAAGGGAGTGATTTTGCTATTTACCATTTACTTTTTGCCTTGAAGCGTTGAGTCTCAAGTGTGTAATTAATTACGCAGGTTTGCTGTTTTAGAGACTCGTTGGTTGTTTACTTTTTGGGGGAGGTAAGAATTTTTTAGTTACTTGAATAGTAAGCACTATTGGCAAGCGAAAATATTGTTCAACAAGAGAGCAGAAATATTGTTTATCGTCTGTCGTTTTAAATTTATACTTTGAAAATTATTTTAGTACGCAATTCGGTGATGGTGCCTTACTTTTAAAGGCTCTAAAATGTAAGGCAAAACGCTTAAAAGAAAAAACAATGTTCAAGTTGAGCGGCCAGCTAAACATTGCCTACGCTTTCTATTTTATTGCCGTTCTTCTCTACATCCATTCATTTATCGACACCACTTCACAAGAATTCTTACATTCTGCATTTAAACTGCGTTCGTTTCAAATAAATTGAAAATTAATTGAGAAGTGCATAAATAATAGGCTCTCTATTCGAGGTTTGCCTTCTTTTGTGCGATTCAAGTGACGTTTTGTAATTGTTGCTGGACGCTTTTGTTCACTTAGATTTCGAATTGAATTTCAATTGCCCCCAAAGAAATTTATATTGCATCATTTTCCCTTTGTACTATTTAGTTCGCGAAAGTTCCATTTAACTCTGAAGTGGTGGCACTTTTACAAAATTGTGTTGCGTTTCTTCTCCAGCTGAGTTTATATGTATACGGAATTGATTTTTATTTCTTCCAATTTTATGCTCGATGAGCTAATTTCCCTTTTCTCCTCTGGAAGTGCCTAAAGAATTTAGTTTGTAGTCAAAATAGAGTAAGTGACAATAAGTTTTTTGAGGATGCTGCCTGGGCACTTGGTTTCAATAGGGCAAATGTTGTATCGTTACAAACGCCGTTCGGTACCGTTTCACTCGAGGACTATACTAGATACTAGAGGCTCTGTCTGCGATCGACAGACGCCTGCATCTATGCATCGCCACTAGGAGATGGCAGAGCTAGCACCCCCCTGAAATGTTGGTCTCCGGCTTTGACACGAGGTCTTGGATAATCGCATTTGTTGCTTTATAATTGTTATATCCAAATCCTAGTATGTATATAATAGTACACGATAGGAATTTTGACCATATCTCAGGTCTGCACCGTCGTTCGATTTTCAAAAATGGGGTGTCAAATTAAACGGCTTGGACTGTAGATTTTAAATAATTCTTACAATGTGGGTATTAATGGAAGTGGATTCGAAAAGGCTTTACATCTTAACTAAATGAAAGAGAGTTGCCACCTCTTTAAAAAAAATTAAATTAGGTAACTTAGCAAAATTTTTTTTCTCTGGTATTGAAAGTGTCAAAAACTGTTAATTAATTAATTTTTTGTTCTAAATCAAAGCGTGCCATTGAAGTTCAAAAAAAAATAAAAATAAAAAATTTAAATTTGAAAAAATGAACATTTGTTACAACTTTCTTTCTAAGTAAATTTGTTTGCTTCTCGATGCATTGATCCATCCTTTGCAAGGCCCAGTAATCAGCTGTTGTGCTGCTGAGTTGGGGCGAGCGTTCCACGAGCTGCTATTCAATCGCTTCTTTTGCATGGAAAAAAGTTTCGCATGAAAATATATTTTAACAATTTAGCATTTTTGTGAGAAGAAATTAAAAATATTTGAAATGTTCGATTATTTCGGTTATTTCCATATTATTTAAAAAAAATCAAATCAGCTGTTCTACTGATACTACATGTTCAATGTGCCTTGGGTAGTAGTAGAAAATATTTTGAAGATGGTTTCCACCGAATTTAGTTGACTTATACACAAATCATATGAAATAACATAATATGGGTGGCAAACGAAAGAACGTTACGAAATCTTAAGTTTGAACATTCGAATTTTTTTGAGGTGTTTGAAGAGGGTTGGCACTTGTTAAAAAAGGTAAATTCAATAATACTGTGTATTTACGATGTTCAGATGTGAACTATTTTAAGTCAGTTCAGAGTATATGGTATCAGTTGAAAGCACCAGTTCGAGATTGGTGGTGCTGGTCAACGGTAGGGAGTTTCAAACTTATCTACTAGTATATTGCAATTAATACTACCAAAATGGCATCTTCCTTAATTTTAACCTACGCAAGAGCGGTAACCTAAAAATTACCTCCTTTTTTCCAAGATAAAACGTTCATTATTTCGCTCACTGATAAACATGCGTCTCATCCTGACCTTCACGGAGTACAAGTAGATGAATTGCTACAAAATAAAACTCTCCGTTGACTACCAAACAAACAGTTTGGGCTACTCTCTAAATATATTTACATAATAATAATAATAATAGATTGGCGCTTATACATATGTTAGTATTTGGCCGAGCTTCTCCTCCGGTTTGTGGCGTGCGGCTTGATGTGGTCACACAAAGGGGTAGGTCCCACTTTTACGCCGACTCCGAAGGGCGATTGTATTTTTATAAGAAGCTGTTTTTCGTGGCGGAAATACCCTCGGAGGTTTGCCATTGCCTGTCGAGGGGCGACCGCAATTAAAAAAAAAAAACTTTTTTATTTTTATTTTTTTTTTTTATATTGGTTGAACCAGGCCCTACGGAATGAGGTAGCGCGCACTGCTAACCCCTACACCATTATAACTCATATTTATTCACATTTATTTTCTTTTAAAAATGAGAATTGAATTAAAGTGCATCTACCTCTACCTGCTACCGTTGTTGCATGACACCTGTCGCCGTAATCAAAGCCACGTTTTGCCATCATTATATCACCCACATGCTGGGCTCTCGTACGCTTTGTTGTTGTTTATTTACATTGTGAAGTGCATCGGTAGCCCAGCTGATACATTTCAAGGCGATATGTATAATGAAAAAAGCAAAAACAACAAAAAGTTAACCGCAAGAAAAATTGTAACAAGTTAAGCAACAGCTGCGTGAAAAGAAAACAGACACACATATACAAAAACAATGCAATGCAAGCACTGGAAAATGGAAAAACTATTACAATTACAACATAAAAAAGTACATACATACATACACGTAGGAATATTATTAAGCCAGCAGAAAGCAAAAGTTACTTAGTTAATATGGTAAAGTAGTACGAGGCAGAAATACAAATAAAAACAATATTAAAAAGATTTATGTACATACAAATTTTTAAAACATTCATCCCACATTTTTACAGGCTTTTGGCCTAATATGAGGGCCAAATTTTAATAAAAAAAAAAAACTAATTATGCAAGTAAACAAAACTGATGACTTTAACATTGCGACAAAATGCACTAATTCCCTAGCCTTCTGTATTTCAGTTGATTCATTCCTATACAGTTCAAACTTCCAGAAGTTTAAAATTGCGGATCCAAAAGCTCAAAGCTTCAAAGCTGAAGTGAACTCCAAAGGTAGGCCTTGCTCTCGTTTGTTTGATCTATGTGAACTTGTTCAACTGCGGCTCTGGATTCCATGTTTTCTCTCAGTCAGCAGCAGTCTCGAGAGAACACCAACTGCGAATTTTTGACGGTATTCTTCATTCGATATTGAACGCAAATCGAATCGAAATTTCATTTTGAGATCACGTCGTTCGACAGCGAGTGTGTTTCGTCAATTTAAATTAAATTGTAGAGAGAACAGCTGTCATTTTGTCGATGACGAAAGGCGCAATTTGGGCCCAGGTATTTACAAAAATTCTTGGGGTATCAACCGATGGCGTTCTGACTCTTTGCTAAAAGAAATCGGCTTTGGTAATATTTTTAATCTAAATATCCTATCTTTTCCAAGCAGTATTTTATTTCTTACGCCCACTAGGCCCCTAAGCTAGGACAGGCCTGACAAGTTTCCAGCTTAATTACAGCCACACGCTGCTAGTCCGCCTCTTGTCACTCTTTGTTTGTCTACTTTTACTTTCCGACTTGCGGCTGTAATAACCTTGCAAGACTCGGTTCGGTGGCAAAATGTGGAGTCGTTATGAGCGCGAATTGGCGACGTAGCAGCAGCTATGTCATTCAATAGCCCTCAGCTGTGGCAGCATGATTGCTGTAATTACCTACTGCTGTGCTACCTTTGAATTGCATTCGGATGCGGAATACTAATAGAAATTGTGTTAAGGCAACAAATTGCAATGAACTTGCAAGGCAATGCTAAGCGGCACTACAACAAAGGCACTGGCATCTGATTCTCAACTTTTGTTTATTTCATTCACTTAAATAGTTTGCATTTACAACAACTTCAAGGCAAATCGTGAACGCTTTTAACGCCAAAAAAATTGCACTTAAATTTGCAAATGCACTAAATATTTCCGTGTGTTTATGTATCAATTTCAAGCGCAAAATTACGCTCTTTACCAGTCGATTTACTTAATGTGATTTTATTTATTTAAAAATGGTAATTTTCATTTCTGCTGTATGTAGCTACGAGTGCATACACACATCCATATGTATATATACATATATATCCAAGGCCTTCAGACCAGTAATTTTCAGCACTAAACATAGCATTTGTCTGTGCAACTGTACGCCTCCTTTAAAAGCCACCTTCGTCGACGCAACGCACCACAGTTTGCACGGAGCCATTCAAATACTGTGTAGTTAGCAATCATGTTAGCGACGTTCTCAGCGGCTGCTGTGCCAATTTGGTCACCGCCACCGCCGAATACCGGCTGCCGCAAATATCTACTAAAATAACCAAAATATTCACATTAAACAAGTATTAGAAAAATCACCCTTGCAACTTTGTGATAAGCTGTTGAAAAATTTTAGCTGAGCAAACGCATTCAATCGTTTAACTGCAGCTAATAGTGACACAAGTGTACGAATTGCGTTTGTTCTCAGAGTGGAAAATTACCGTGGCATTTAATTAAAATTAAATTTAATACTGAAATTAATTTTATAAAAATGTTTCGTGCCTCTTTTATGTTGCTATTGTTGTGCTGTTTTTGTTGTATTCTAGGCAAAGGTGATATAGACATAATCGTAATAATACAGCAAGTGTTCTTTATAAAAATTAAATATTTTTTCTTAGCTAAGCTTTGGTTTTTCGAACAAGAAACTATCGAATTTTTAATACGAAATGGAAATTTTGATTTGAATCCGCTGCATTGTCGCCTGCTGCACACAGATGTTTGCCCACACAAATACCTGGCATTTCGCCTGTACACAGAGTGAGTGTTGTTATACATACATACATATGTAGTTACTTGCAGTAGTGCTAAAATCAAAAGACTTAAGCAACGAACTTGTTTGTGAAATTTAATTTTTCATATTTTGACATCTTAACGGCGCTTATAACAAGCGTGCTTCTGTTACTTATTTTCTCCATGTGCGCTACATCTTAAACTAAGAATTTTATTGCGTAACCTTTTAAAGTACCTTGAATATTTGTCCCTCAAATTGGATTTATGAAATCAGGTATGGTGAATGATGGCCAAATCAACAATTTTTAGAATTTTTCTCTGTCTGTCAGTCTGTATGTTTGTACGCGCATCACTCGAAGACTAATGCATCGAATTAAATTTAGTTTTCACCGATATATTTCCAGAGGTCTAACTTCAAATATAGAAAGAAAAAATTAAAGAGTTGCCACCTGTTTGAAAATTACAGTTTATTTAAATTGATAAGGTAAAGTAAATGGTGCAACACGGCTGCCAGAAAAAAGGAGGTTTACGAAGGCTTACAGCCGAAAATATTTTTATGGAAGGTTGCCACCTGTTTGAAAATTTTAATTGAATTTAATTGATAAGATAAATTTGAAAATTAGCAATATGGGTATCAAACTGAAGCGGTTTAGAAAACTTTACTGCCAAAAATATTTTTTTTATGAGGGTGCCACCTGTTTGAAAATTTTTATTCAATCAATTGGATAAAATAAATTAAATATTACAATACGGGTATCAAACGCGTAAAATTCCGTATTTTTCCCAAAAAGTGGCGCTCTCACAGAGCTCATAATACATGTAAGTGTTCGAAATATTTTTTTAAGCAAAATTCGTTGTAGTTACATTCAGCTTTTCGCGTGCCCCTCGCTAGCAATGTGAGCTGTTATTAGTTTTTAGAATTAGATAAATCTCCTTCTACGTTTCACTCTAGCAATATGTTTTTTTTTTTCTTTTACCTATCCTCCAAAATAGTCAATGTAAAACCTTAACTCAACTAAACCTCCTGTCGCCATAAGTATATAGCTTCTTTCTCGGTATAACTGCTAAGTGTTGCATTGGTAGGGTGTTGGTACATTCCAGTTTCAGTTCGCTGGCAGTTGGATCAACCCGGAACTATCCTATCAATTAGAGGTATCCAAAATATTGCACTCTAGTAACATTCGTCGCGCTGCCTCAGCTGTTAATATAACTCAGTACATTACGATAAGTACTTCATCTGGACGTAGTTGTGTGCTTTATTTGTTTTTCTGTTGTAGGCGAATGTATGTAGTGTCTATGTGCATCGAATCGTGTGGGTGTACTAAAACATGTCTGACGTCTTACTGAAGACTTATTTTATCTTCACAGCTCTTGCAGATCAGGCTTTTCGTGTTGTACATTTCAGGTCCGATCCGAAGTAGTTGTGGCCTAGAAACCCTTGAACTAAGTGGACATTTATTTCGCCATGGGCTCGTGGTACCCAGTTTTTAATGTTCGGGATCAGTTGGTGTGCCCAGATTTCTCCCATTTCTTCTGCCACAAGTCTAGCCTATTACCAGTGCAACGTTTTTGATACTGTACGATTATACAACCGACTATACACCTCACTGTTCAATATTTGTGTGCCCTATCGCAGAATTGAGAACCATAGATCGAAACAGTCTGCAACTTTTCTTGGTCCCACGGAGATTTAACATAGGTATGTCTAATTCCCTATGGTGAAACAGATGTGCGCTTCAAGAGCATAACTTATTTGTCGTCTCGTTATCTGATATTGTGTGTACTACAGCCCAGATTCTACACCAAATACCTCAAAAATTGTCGCAGTCGCTCAGAGTGTAAGCTTGGAAAACGCACGGTGTTCTAGCGAGAAAATTATGTTTCAGTAGTTTTCGCAGATCTTTAACTGGAATAAAATTTGTTTTTTAGTTAGTATTGGATTTGGACTAATCGACTAGTCTTGTCTGCGTGGCGGTGCTTTCCAGAAAGTTAGCTACCAAAGGCTCGTAGCAGCGCTAGATGCATACACATTGCGAACAAAAATTACATTTAAATAAATTTTTCTTAGACCAAATTTAGTATATACTTTCCAACGAGAAGTTCAGACAGATTTTCCAATCACAATTATTTCTTTTTATAATACGCACTTAAAAGACGGGCTTGATTGCCAACATGACCGTGAAATAAAATCTTGAGTATGAAAAAGCAGTAAAACGTAGACGCATATTAAGTATAAAGGCTTTCCAGCCGAAAGTGCAAGTTAGAAATGTGCAAAAAGAGACAACATTCCGTTATGGCACACAATTGAGTTTTATTGCGCTTCCAGATTTCGTTTCGAATTGCTGCGATTAAACGAATGGAGCTGAGCTGAGCTGAGTATGAACTTGACCGCCGTCGTCGAAAAAAGTGTCACCCACAAAAGGAACAACAACACATCTTATATGAAACCTGCTTCCTACTCTCAAGCGCATCCGTCCTCCACTCACAACCTGGCACGCGCTTGAGCCAATTAGCGAGCAACACACACACCAAGCGACACACCGCCAAGCAACAGTGTAGCCACTCAAGAGCGCAGGAAGCCAAGTGTAACGCGCCAAAAAAAACGCGCTTTCCAATGAGCAAGTGATAGTAATGAATGGGAACAACGAATGTTGTTGCGCGCCGCCGCATGTTGCACATTGTTGCAGTGCAGTGCGATACAATTGAATTCGCGGCCATTCATTCGGTGGCGCGCTTTTAAACGTAACGCAAGCCAGCTGAGCGCTCTACGGACGACCAAGTAAGCGGACGTTGCACGTGCAGTACCGCAGTGAAAAGTGAGCGATGTGTCGGCAGCGATCGGTGCAATGAAAGTTGGAATGCTGCCAAGAAGGATTAAAATTCAATGCTGCCCAAAGCATCCCATACGGAGCTAAAATGTGAAATGCAAAGTGAGAGTGCGAAATGTGAAATGCAAAATGCGAAATCATATGTGATGTTAAAAAAATTTTAAGAAAATATCTCAATGCATAAGAAAGCAAATCGAAAATATTTTTCAATTTAAGTAAAATTTTGCCATAAGCAGTAGGAAAACAAATTAAGCAATGAAACTATCACTGCTCGCCCTGCTGTTCGTCTGTCTTGTACGCAAAGGTAGCGTGCGAAATTAAAATGCATTTTAAATTTTCCAAACAACTAACTAGTTATTGATTTACTTGCCCTTGCAGAAGCGCCTGCTATTCTTTTCAATCAAATGGATGTGAAGAGTTTCGTCAACAGTGGCGTCCTGGATTTGAATGTTTTGCGTTGTTTTCTGCATAATAAAAATGTTTGCCCGAGTCCATATATAATGTACCGATTATTTGCGCCGTAAGTGTTAAAAGTGTTTATTGATTTAAAAAAATAAAAATAAAAATATGCCTCAATATTTTGTATTTGGAAATTATGAGTTCAAGTGTAAATATGTATATTAGCCAAGTCTTCTCAACACAATTTACTCAGCGTACGTAAATCCCAGTACATTAAATAAAATACAAAAATTACGAGACCTCTTCTTGCTGAGGTATAAGAAGCCACAAATCCAATACTTTGATATGATTCAAAAAGACTTTACCCTTCATGGCTTTGAACTTCCAGTAGTGGTCTTCCTTTTTCAGGATGTCTAAAAATTACTAATCACCTTCCTGATGAGCTCATTGTTAATGGTATACCCGCCACTGTGCGTAATATCCGTATACCCGAATCCGGGAAGTGACATAAAACGTGTTGTTAGTTTCTTTCTCTTTTCATATTTTTGTAACTAAATATGATAACACCGTGCAACAGTAAATTTTGCACAAAAAAATTTTATATATTCGCGAAAACTATATTTTTATTTTTTCTCTCTGACGTCAGAATTTTTGTTTTTAAGACTTTGAAATTTGAAAAATATAATTATTTAAAAAAATTATTAAAAAGCTTAAGTGCAATTTAAAACAACAGTATGACTATCAAATTAAAGAGAAAATTCTGTAGAATTAAGGCCGATTAAATTTTGCGTCGATTAGTTATTGAAAATGTCCTTTTAACATTTTATCATTGCATTTTATTGAAATTTTACAATAATTATTTTTGAAAAAATTATATGTTAAGGACTATAATGCACATCCTCAAATTTCGTCATTCTAACTTTATTCGCTTAAAAAATAAAACTAATTAAAAGATCATTCTCAACACCTAGTAGTCCTTGTGAACCAAAAAATCTTTAAGGTTTTTAATTCTACAGAACTTTCGCTTTCATTTGGTACCCATACCATACATTGGAATAAATTTTTTAAATAATTTTTGGAATTAATCATATCTTTGAAACTAAAAAGTCCTTTTCAAAAATCCTGACATCAGAGAGAACAACTAAAACGCAGTTTTTCTATATTTGGCAATAAGAATGCTTCGTGTGTTTCGAAATTTTTTTGTTTTTGTTGCACGGTGTAATAATGGCCTGGGGTATGCACCTTTCTACTTACGGTGGATAAACCGATTATGCAGTGACCCTTAAGAACCCTCATAAGAGAGTGGATGCTTTTTCTGTTTAAACTTAAGAGTAACGATGTGCGTTTTCCCCCCTATGAAGTCCAGATAATCCTAGAGATTTCGTGAACGACAGCTCATGGATGCCTAACACTTTCGAGTAATAGACTATACGATACAGTGGTCGAGGATGTGAAAATACTTCTATGGTCATAGTTCAGGTAGGGATCTGCTCTTCCGTCTTACTTGGAAGTTTAGAGCCATCTGTATAATAGAGTACGGCATTAGGCTTATCGAAAGCAAGCGAGAATTCGAATGATTAACAAGGTAGTCCACGATGTGCCTAAGAGAGCTTAAAAACCCAAGGTTTCGCCGATACCTTAACCTGCTTCCTTAGGTCTTACTGCAGTAAAACGCTCACCTCTCGAACGCACATTAGTACAAAGTGACTAATTACGACGACAAAAATTGAAAAACAAAATTCTTTAAATCTTAAGGTATTGGCCCAATGCAGGCTTGCTTTGCTTGCCTCGCTTTGAGAACTGTCAGAAGTTATTTGGAATATACTAAAACGTATGAAGGCTGGCCAAATGGCAGCTTTGCTTCACTTGCTTTAAGCGCCTCAAAGTTTCAAATAGGCAAATGTTTTATTTGAAAGCGCTTTGTAGGCTTTTGACAAAAAGGTATGTTCCCGTTCTAAATGAATTCAAACTGTTGCGTTCTTTTATGAACAAAAATTTTCTTACGTAATTAAAAAAAAAATAATATAAATTATTCAGAGTTTAATAAAAGTGATTATATGTTTCCATATTTACATTTAACATATCGCTGACTGAAAAGTTGCTAAGTGTATTTTTCAAATTTTACAGGAACTTTGAATACAACATTTTGCGTGTTTAAAGCAAAGCAAAACTCCATACGAATCAAAAGGATTCGATCTTTATTAAATTCGTATTATTTTGGCCTTATCGGATTTTCGGGGCCTCTTCTGGACTTAGAAAATTTGCCTTCCATTGAATATAAATGAGAAAAAATAAAACAAGTACCTTTATCCTTAATTTCTCTTGCTTCCTATATCACGAGGTTTCACAGATTGTGGACTTAGCAACTTTTCACACAAAGCTAGCGATATTTATGATGTCAAACTACTGGCCAGTCGTCTCTTGAAATATTGGATTTTTTGTTTTTGTTTTTAATAAATGTACTTATAGCTATATATGTAATAATTATTATCATTCCTTTGAAATGAAAAAATTAATTCGCATCAATTTAAAAATAAATCAGAAAAGATTGCTTGTATTTTTTTTTAGTATTCTGGAATTTCGTGGGAAAATTATTCTTAGTGTAAGGGAACAGACCTTAATTTTTTAACTACACAGCTGGTAGCTTTAACAGCGTTCCAAGCCGCCATTTGGCCAAACGAGTTTTTGAAGTAAATCAAAGCAAATTAAAGTAAGTAAGGCGAGCAAAGCAAGCCTGCATTGGGCCAGCGCCTTTATCACAAATATATTTATAATACTTTTTATAAACCAGTCCACAACGTCACATACAAATTTTGACATTTAACGCAACGTAGTAGCTTTAGCAGGAGCCCTAAGTTGGGTTTTCTATCGTGCGTGGAATTAAACATTTTTTTGTTTGAAGCGGTGATAAAATAATTTCGCTTGCTCTTTATTCTTATTATTAAATAGCAAAATGGATAGCGAAGCGTATTTTTTATTTAAAAAATTTTTCAATTTTTATATTAACGAGAGTTATAAAAAAAGTTCCAAAGAGTACAGCAACCTCTCTTCAATAGTTCGAAGATCCAATAAATCGCCTATACTGGGACAATTTGACTGATTTCAATGACAATTCGTACATAGGGATATTCGAGATCACTGATTACGAATATCATATTGAGTTTTCGAAACTCAAAATGGCAGGCGGACGAATTAAAAAAAAAACTATATATTCTTATGAAAGTTGGAATCCAGGTGTTTTTAAGGTACCTGACTACGAAATTTATATTATATTTGCAAAATTCAAAATGGCGGAAAATGTTTCTCATACGTCATGCCGCACAATATATTGTCTGTCGTCTTTCCTGCTCATACATTTATCATCCAAAAAATTATTTGTCATTTTCATTTGCCTATTCACCATTCTTTTATTTACATATATTTTATATGTTCTTCGTTTTACAAATTTTTTTTTGTTTTTAATTTTTTCCTTGTTAAAGTTTGAATATTTTCATAAAATATTCACACTAAATATCTTAAAATTTTGACGCGATACGGATTTTCTGAAAATGTTTTCGTAATCTAGAGAGCAAAATTAAGTTTAAGTGTTTGGCCGACTAGCTGAGATATTTTTTCCTCCCTATTGTGACTAAATAGGTCATTTTGGAAATCATAGAATAGAACAGAAAAGAATTTTGGAAATCAAATATTAAATTCGTAATCAGTGACTCTGAGAGTTGTTGGTCATTCCGCGCTTACAATCCACAATTATTTGAAAAAAGTCGTCCGCCATAATGGATTCGCCATTTTGAATTTTGAAAATTTAATACCCGTTTCGAAATTAGCGACGACGAATGCCCCTGGATACAAAATTTCATAACAGTCAATAATTTTTTTAAAATAGTCGTCCGCCAACTTCCATTGAAATATGTCAAATACAAATGGAGTAAACATTTTTTGTCGTCCTATATTCGATTGCGATTAGATTTGAGACCAGATCCTAAGTGAAGAATTTGCTAGAGCTGTATGTATATATTTTGGTTTTCTATCGCTTGATGCCGGTTGCACTCTTCGATGGCGCTATGCACTAAAGGAATTTGAAATTTTTTTTATTCTTCGAACTTAGGCGGGTCTGCCACTCGTACATTTGCACTAGAGCAAAAGAGGTTCCAACCTGCGGCTGGCTTAGTTCTCATTAAGCCTGTCTGGCAAGCGTCTCATACAAATGTCAATTCTTTTGCTTTTTTAATCGACTGATAGCCACGTCGGTAGCCACCTGTCTAATTGTTTTTCATATCCAATTGTTGATGTAATGCGAGTTCGGCATGGTCGCTTGGTCTCCTTTTCATCTCCCGTATTTTATTTCAGTGCTTAAGAGAAACCTTCCGTTGCATGATCGGAACGTGGTTCAAATGCATCTGAAACGGTAAAGAGTTCTTTAAAGAAGCCAGAAAAATAGAGAGTACCTATGGCTCTTTCAGCTCTGTTAGTGCAATCGATTTATTCAAAGTTTAAATTTAATTACTTTTTTAATTAATATACCCATTTATATATATAAATACTATATTTAACCACCAAATAAAGGAGATGCCATGCCATGCCATGCCATGCATGTGAGTCAGTAAAAGTTTTCCATTTAACACAAATCGCAACGTGTTTATGGAATAATTTATTTTTATACGCAAACAGTGTCAGTGTGTCATGATGAGAAGCGCGACAAACTTGCATTGGCAAGCATAAAAGCAAAAACAAAGCCAAGCAAAACGTGAAAATAAAAGCGATGTAGCATTTGGAAAGGATTGGCCTACGCTAGCCAAAATGAAAAGGCCAGCTGAACGACCGGTTCCGACCTGGTGTTGACAACGGTAGCGAGCTTGAATTAAACGCTCAACGCAAATAATAAATACTTGAACACACACCACTGTAATATCGTATAGTATTTTAAAAAAATTAGCTACATTCAGTTAGTGGCTGATCACCAGCCACACTCGCAGCTCCAAGTGGCAACGAACAATTTCGGTGGCAGCATCGATAGATAGAATTGGCCGACAAATGAAATACTCAACATCCCACCACATAATTCCTGTATGGGGCTGTGACTGCCTCATCTGGCCTGAACTGTAACTGATTCACTTTGGTAAGCCGGTTACAGCATTTCAAGTGCGAGCAACTGCTTGTATTTAATCAAGTGATCGAGTGCGCGTAATTGGAGCGGCGAATGACTGCACTGCGCGTGTGCGTCGGCGTGTGTTAGTTTGCCGCATATAAAAGGTGTTTAAACTTTTTCTATGTTAAATATTTATACCAAAACTGTCGCATTGCTGTAATCCAGTTCACATGCAACTTGTGTGCAATATTATTGAAGGATTTATATGTCTTACGACGGTTGCGGCTGTCAATGACAAATGCAGTTGGGAAGCGGACGTTGACCATCCGATTAATGTTACACATTTGGGGATGCGATCACATTCGGATTTGTAGTTCCTGCCAATATACAAATTGCTGGTATTAATGTGTACCTTCTTACATTGTAAGGATCGAAGCAATGTCGCGAACTCTTGTGGAGTTGGATACTAAGCACCCTACGTGCAGTTGGACTAAAGGGATGCTATTGAACTGAATCGTTACACATATATACTCGTTACCCAATTAGAAGCGCTCCCCAAGGAGGAGTTTTATTTGCACAGCTTGGGTGTTGACACTGAACGTCTGGAACCCAAAAAAGAGTAGTGAATGTATTGGTATATGCAGATGAGTTGTTTGGTGGTAAGTCTCAATTCGAGCAAACGAGAAGTGATCCTGTTTATAACAGAAAACGAAAGGATTTCAATTCAGGCTCCAAGGCGAAGTAGCTGAACGTTTTAATAGACACCAATCTCAGTTGGCGGCCGCTGTGGTGTCGTGGTTAGCTGTGCGAGCTACCACTCCGCAGGTCCTGGGGTCAATCGCGGTTCAACCCAGAAAAAAAATAAATAAATTAAAAAACAAAAACGTAATTTTTTTTCTAATAGCGGTCGCTCTTCGGCAGGCAATCGCAAACCTGCTGCCATGAAAAAAGCGCCTCTCATAAAAACAACAACAAGGCGCATGCCGCAAATCGGAGGAGAAACTCGGCCAAACACTAACATATGTTGGAAAACAGATATCGAGGGATAGGTATAACAATTCTATACATATGTAATTATAGCCAATTATGTGTCCCCAACACAGAGTGCCTTCAAAAGAATGCTGGGAGTCACTTGGGGCCAGTCACTTAGCCTGACTCAATGGTTGCTCTAAAGAAAATCCTCAGTTAACCGCCTATTGACCTTTTCGCGGAAAATCGTGCAGAAAAATTCGCAGATAGGTTGACGGCCATAGGGGAATTCTATCACATAACCTTTGGGTCAGGCGGCCATTAAGGCCTTGTTGTCGTATCTTACAATATGCTCGAAACTAATCACAGAGTGAAGGATTCTTTTATACTTAGTAAGTAGTCAGCTTGATTTAGATTTGGTTTGGGTTCCTGGTCATCGCAGCATTCCCGGAAACGAAGCTGCAGGCGAGGCAGCCAGAGAGAGTTTCGCATTGGTCTCGATCGAGGATCGGATCCCACCCCCTGAAATTCTGTATTAGGAACATATGAGTTCACAACGTTACGAGAACTATCTGATATGAGTCTCTACAAAATACTCAACTTTACCAACCACAGCTGTTGGTTCTAACATATTCAGTCGAGGTATATGGCACTCAAATGACACTTAATTGCTATTTGGACGTAAAAGTTTTTTCGACACCATTCTAGCCTAACCTATAAAAACCGCATGGTGCATGATGCGAAGGGTTATATAAGTATTTTTTAACTTACATTCCATAAGTTACATAAGTGTTTACACCAAGAAAGGGGGCTCAAGTGAAAGTACAGATAATTAACCGGTGCGCTTTTTTTGCATTAACGAATGGCTTTATTAGCTCTCCAATTCGAAAATTAGCTGAAAATTGCAATCACGCAACTGCGGACTGCGCTGCTTACCAAAAAATTTTCTTCTTTTTCTCTTCTATTTAATACGAACTCATTAACACTTCAAGTTTAGATGAAGTGAATTAAAAAGTAAAAGGCATTTGAACTCTCAACTTTCTGGGCGTCACTAAATTGAGAAAACAAAATCACTTTGAAATGGCTAATTAATAGATTTGCTATGTGATTTTAAATAAGTGTGTCATATCTGTAAACATACATACATACGTACATAACTATACGCATATTCAGACATTGAAAATCGGTTCAAGCTTCTTTTTTTTTTGTTTTTGAACAATTCAGCGCGAACTCTAGGGAAAATGTGTATTATTTGTTTTTATTTTTTATTTTTGCACTCTTACTTTTATTTTGTTGCCTTTGGCTAAGCGGACTGTTACTATTATCTAATCACTTACTCGTATTTATATATGTACATATCTTAGCGCCACCGTTATTAATTTCAATTACAACACATAAATACATACATATATACAGCATGCCTTTTGAGTATTTACGTCCAACCATTCGCTCTCCCAATTTCAATTTCATTTTCATTCATAATTATAGGTTATGTAGTCGCGTGCCAGTGCGCGCCAAAATTCAGACTATAAAACCCGCGAACGCATAGCGCCGTAACTGTATAACAACTGCATTGTCAATTTGGTGTCGGAAGAGGGTGAATTGTGTAGTGTCGCTAGTCATTTTTTTTTTTTTCAACTTTTTAATGGATATTTTTTATTAGTTATTATGAGTAATGAAGTCATAATTGCAAGTAGGTATAAATGGCTGCGATTTTATCGTCCTAACACCAGTAATTTTTGAGTTGGTGGTAAAATTGCTTACCATAAAGTAAGCGAGTGCTTAATCTTGTTATTATTTATGTTCATATATGCATGTATGTATGTGCATACTTAGGTGCGTGTACTATGCATTTTTTAGCGTCTGCATGTTTTGCATCTTGCGGAACTAATTTTTAAGCAGCCATATATACTATAATGCTAATCATAACTATAATGCCTATCGCATATCAAAAAGTTTTGACTTTTTATTATTTTTAGCAATTTTTTTTTTTTTGTTGAAGGTGTTCCACATTTTCCCGATATAAAAACATCGTCCAACATATTTCGTATGGAATAAAATGATTGACATCTTCAAAAAAACAAATACCAAAAATCAGCTGTAAGTCCTGCCCACTTCACAATTGCACTTTATGTAAGGAATATAATTGAAAATCTCGAAAGTTTGTTGATTTGTTTTAAATATGGCACAAAAGTTTAAAACTTGGCTTTATACGATTTTTGTTAAAGAATAAAATATATTAGAATAAATGGTCAAAACTTGTCAATATGTGTGCGAAAGGTACTTACGGTTGGCTAGGTTAGGTTAGAATGGTGGCGGAAGAACTATTACGCCCAAGTGGAAGCTAAGTGCCATTTTGATATCATATACCTCGAATGAATATGTCAAAACCAACCGGCGCGCCAGGGTGTGGTTGATAAAGTAGAATATGTTGTGGGGGGACTTATCAGAGAGCTCTCGCAACGATGTGATCTCATATGCTCCTAGCATGGTATTTCCGATCCTCAGGACAGCTGGACATTTGCAAAGAACGTGCTTTACTGTTTCCTGCCCGTTCTCATCTCTGCAGCTTGTACAGAAGTCGTTGTCCAACCGGCCAATGCCAAATAAAAGTCGCTACAAGCCTTGCAACGTCAGATCTGGGTCTTCTCAATAAGTTATGTGTGCTCCTAAGATTGTTCCACATGAGTTTGGATATACGGCACCCGCCGAGCGCCCCTTTTGATCCGATTTCTGAATATTGTGGAGAAAGATGTCTCTATATAAAGTTCCTGTTAGGCGTGAGATCCGGCCCTCGATCGACACCAATGTGGAACCCTCACTGGCCAACTCGACTGCGGCCTCAAGTTCCTCGGCTCTTGACGGAAAAATGACCCCGTAAGGCTTGTGAAACTCTGTTTCAGGTCATATGTAATCGGCAGCCAGTCTCATCTTAGGTAGCAATCGAGAAATTATACAGCTTCTCTGGGTTCACTCTAAGGCTAGATTGCCCGGCTCATCAGCATATTTAGCTCTGCTAAAATTCCATCAATGATATTACTCACCACAGATGGGAATAACCCGGTTACAAAAACCACTACATTGTCAGCGTAGGCCACTACTTTTACTCCCCCCTGGTTGAGCTTGAGTAGTGCTGTTCCAATGACTTCATGCCTCAGGCATGCCATCGCCGTGGAGAATCCCGGACGTCCGCGTCTAGAACCCTCTCGAAATTTTGAGAACAATGGAAGTTAAGCTAATTAACAAAAAAAAAAACGTTGGCGAAGACGTGCCCTCGCCCACCAGGTTTTGGGATGAAAACCACTTTCACTCGGCTATGCATCCAATGAAAATAGACAAAAGCAATGGCATGATAGCATCATCCACAGTTTGCAACAAGATAGGGATGATACCGTCTGGCCGCGGGCTTTTGTAAGGCGAGAAGGACTTCAAGGCTCATGATATTGAAGGCTTTGTGAGAATTGACTCTGACGTATGCCGACGACATCAATATTATCGGTAAAAACAAGGGCTACGTCTGTTCTGCCTTCTCAAGATTGGATAGAGAAGCAAAGCGAATGGGTCTGGTGGTGAACGACGTCATCACACAAGCAGTCAGAGCATACGCATCTTGGCGCCCACGTCACTGTTGACAGTTACAAGTTTGAAAAAGTAGATGACTTCATTTATTTGGGAACCAGCGTTAACACCGATAATAATGCCAGCATAGAAATCCAACGCATAATCACTCTTGCCAACAAATGCTTCTTTGGACTGAGTCCTCTATCGTCGTACAAAGATCACACTCTATAAGTCACTCATCATGCCTGTGTTGGGGTATGACGCGGAGGCATGGACAATGAAAACATCTGATGAAGCGGCTCTTGGAGTTTTCGAGAGAAATATTCTGCGAAAGATTTGCGGACCTTTACGCGTTGGCGATGGTGAATATCGCAGACGATTTAACGATGAGCTGTATGAGCTTTACAACGATATATGTAGACATAAGGCAGCAAATTAAAATTCAGCGGCTCCACTGGCTTGGCCATGTCATTCGAATGGACAGAAACGCTCCTGCTCTAAAAGTATTCAACGCGGGCCGCGATGCTGGTAACAGAGTAAGAGCAAGGCCTCTTCTGTTTTGGAAAGACCAGATGGAGAAGGACTTGGCTTCACTTGGCATTTCCAATTGGCCGCAGTTAGCACGGAAGAGAAATGACTGGACTCGGCCAAAATCGCTTAGGCGGTTACAGCGCCAATAAAGAAGAAGAAGAAGATATGCTGAGCTCCAGCGTACCTTCTTGGAAGCTGGATGAACACTTTTTCAGAATTTCCCGGAAAATGTGTGTTAACAAGCAACCTGATTGAGTCTTTCAGTGACTTAAAGAAACACCAAGGTGAATACGAAGACGATAACGACTAAACCGAGGAAAAAAATCTTCGAGACTCTTAAAAAACAGTAAAGCGACCGAATTTCGGCAGTAACTGGCGCTTGTTGTAAAGCATTGATGCTTAACCAAACCGGTGTACGTAACAAATCGTACATTTGTAATACTCAATGCGTCAAAGTCAATGTCATTGCTGTAATATTTACAGTTACCATTAATGCTTTATTTGTATTAATATTTCTGCTTTGCTAATCGGCAGTTATCGGTGTGTTTTATTGCTCGCTCGCTTAGTTGTTCATGAATTTGTTTTACAAGAGTGCACTCATATTTACGATGTTGTTGTTGTTGCTGTTGCTGTTGCACTCATCTACCAGTTTAGTTACGGCAAGTTGAATTTTTGCTGATGGCTGCATGCTCACCGTTATTAGCGCAGATTTCGCACACCACCTGCAATTCAAATTTAATTCAATTTCATATAGCACATACATACATACATACATACAAACAAACATGCCCTCTGGGAACAGTAGTAGATAATGCATTACAAGCGTGAAAAATTATGTAATGCATATCTTATGAGTTTTAGGTTATATTACTGATTAATATGTAAAAATATGTAATCAGCATTCTAATATATCCAAAAAGTGCCAAAAAATGCTTACGAAATCACATACATCCCTCGTTACTTTTTTTATGACATCGCCTAGTGGAAAAAAATGCATTTTCAAATGTGGAAGCGGCTGTTTTTCATTTTCCCACTGGGTGCATATTTGCATTAGACATGCACACGTACATACATACATACACATGCGTACGTAACCGCGAATTTGTTTTGCTTCGATTATCCGACGTGGACGCCCATTACTGCACTACATGCCGGCTGCCAGCGAATTATATACCTTTCAATGGCTTCCTAATGGAGTATTGAGCTCTCACTTTTATTTATTTGTTTTTAAAAATTTATATAAATATGTTTGCAGGTACATATCAATATGTAAACATACATACACACACATAAATATATATACATATCAAGCCTAGTGACTGCGACCATTTGATTTAACTACTTTCGTTTATTATTTATTATTTTATCGGCTTTTTCTTTGCTTTGGTTTTCGCCTTTCGACTTTACAGGAAGTCATCACGTCACGGTGTTGCACTGAACATACACAATCCGCTGTCGCTATTCAAGGGTGGCTTCAGTCGCCATCGCGAAACGGCATTCATCGTGCATGGCTTCAATGGCACCGCTGTCGATATGCATTTACAATTTTTGAGAGATGGTGAGCTATGGTGAAAAATATATAGTTAAAATCAGAACAGAATCAAGAATGATAGAATACAAGATTGCGCCGATCAGAGATGATTTTTGAGAATAACTTTTGTGTGACGTCACACTGGTGCAATTGCGAGAGAGAAATGCCAAAACGTGAGCAAGAATGGAAGAAGAAGAAAAAATGTTGCAAGGAAAACGTAAACAAGTTGCACCAGTGTGACGTCATGCAAACAACGATTCTGTCAAATTCGTTAAGAGGGGAATAGCGGTCCGAGATCGGCGCAACCTTTGTATTCTCTCAATCGTGGAACAGAATGAATGGCATACATATGTGTGTATGTATGTATGTACTTTAAGCCCTTTTTAATAATCATTCTTATATGTATTACTAATTTTTGTTTATTTCCAGCTTATTTGTCACGTGATTTCAATGTCATCACTGTCGATTGGCGACCATTAACCCGTTACCCCTGCTATTTGCATGCGTTGATCAATACACGCCTGACTGCTCAATGCACCGCACAGGTACGCGTAAAATTACATATCTGTTGGCATTAGTGTGGTCCAAAAATGCTGCGGAAGAATATGGAAAATGAGGAGACCCGTATTTCGAAAAAACAAATGATGCATATTTAACTTTAAAATTTGACTACCTATTTTTTATAGCGTGCGTGTTTTGAAGATACAAAGAAATATTCTTATTCGATCAAAAAATATTTGTTTTTTAACGATTCCAGTTATAGCAATTTTACCAAAAAATTTTGCCTTCATCTGTAAAGTACATACATATATGCAAATTTAAAGGCTTCGGTTAAATACTAACTGTTTTCAAAACAAAAACTACGAGTCTCCTTATTTTCGATATACTTCATTTCTAGTAGTAGCTGGAAACAAAACGTTGAACCACCCTAATTTACATACATACATATGTATGTTGATTTGCAGGGTACCGAATTTAGGACCTAAAAACTTATAAAAAAGGCAAAATAAAATAACGAAATAGGCAGGAAAAGACACTAGAAATGGAAAGAAAGGCAAAATAAGGCACTAAAAAACTTAAAAATAATTAAAAAAATACATTTATTTTAAAAATGTTTATTATACGAGTAAAAAGAGAAAACCCAATAATTAGTTTTACTAGCATATGCAAATTTTGTACTTTGCTTCTTTGACTATTTTCTCCTTTCGAGTTTTTAACTCACCACAAGATGCATTTTGAAGTTTTCTGGCAGAGTTTTCATTCGATTTTCGCGACTAAAAGCCTTGAATGTACTAAACGTTACGACAGGGAAGTGCCTCTCCTGGGTTGGTTACGATAACCCGTACTACTACAGACAGTTAATCTTAGGGGAAGAGGTGGAGTTGTTTCGACAGGAGATGGAAGCTGTTCAACGGTACAGGAAAAGCGTGCCTGTTCCGCCAACCCAGAGAAAAAGAAGAAGTCACCACAAGGGAGTGTTAAGGGCAAGCCAGTTAGATGTTAAACAGGTAGTGTTTCCGACGTCAGAGGCCGGATATGGCGTAGGCTGTGGAGACCAGGAAAAGGTTGTGGCCAGGAAAAGATTGTGGTCGGTAAATGAAGCAAAGGCAAGCAGTAAAGCCTGTAGACCATGCAATTCATGCCCCGTCAATGAATTTGACATCGACGGAAGAGCGAGGTGTGGAACGACTAGGGAAGTGTCAGCGTTATGACTCAGACTAAGCAGTTGTAATGCGAACGTTGGAGCTGCGAAAGCTTCCGACCAAGGAGGAAGTGTTAGCGGAAAGCCCAATCAGAAAGAAGTACTGGATACAATGGGATAATTTTAAGTTTATATCTGGTTGGTTTCGATTGGATATGAGAAAGCGAAGATGACCGATGCAAAAATTCCGGACCTTCTCAACGAGGTTCGAGGTGGAGAGAACCTGGGAATGAAGAAAAGACTAGAGAGGATTAAGAAAAGATTATATTGGGTTGACTTCCATTAGACGGTCAAAGAGCTGGTAGCAAGATGTGCTAGCGGAGGAGGCATGGGCGCCATGTGAGAGATAAGCCGGCAGCAGGGTTCAAATCGAACCTAGAGAGTTTCATGGAAACGATGTGGTTTTCTTTACAAGCGGCAGCGAAAGGAAGGCTGCACCTTTAAACCACAGTGTAACTGAAAAGGTCCACATGGGGTTGTCAAGCGGCTGAATGACGGATGTTTTGAATCCATTCCGTTGGAAGGCCGAGAAGCAAGATGAAGATGGCCCACTTGGAAAGGCTTACAGCGTTTGGAACAGCAAGCGTGGCTGATGGGGACGATCGGACTTAGGTGGATGGTAGTGTGACGAATACTGCAAAACACGAATGACAGGCCAAAGCAAACAAACAGAGAATGACCGAATGCACCATGAAAGATGCAGGAGCTTTGACGTCGAAAAACGCCAAATGGAATGTCGATTAGTTACGATAAGAATCTTCTCGAGTTGCCATGAGTACGAACGCAGGTATATAAAGGTGTTGCTGCAGCGCACAGAAAGTTCATTTGCGAATCAGCAAGCTACAAATACAGTTGTAAAATAGATAGCTATGAGTACAGATATCAATTGCCTTAAAATTATTGTAAAGTTATGTAAAATACAATTATTTCGAATGTATTTTGAGCGGTAGGATTTGGTAAATCGTCGAAGATCAAAAGAAAATCGTAACAATATGTAAATCTTTCGGCCAGGTTTTTCGGAAAATTGGCCACTGTGCACCGGTAAGATTTGTTTTGTTTTGTTGTTTATTTTTCTGTGCATTGTATAGTATTCGTCCATGCTCATAACAAATTGGCTGTAAACACGCATTTAATAGCTATTATATACATACTTACAATATTTAAGTTTGTTTGTTAAAAATTTTTAGGATTACCTGCATGTATGGTTTAGTGCAGCTGATACAAATATGCAATCATTTTTTAGTCGACTTCTCACAGACTATGTAGTGCTTCAGTTATCTAAGCAATTTCATTATTTGTTTTTATAATTATTTATTTATATTAAGCAACCAAAACAAGTGCAATAAAAAAAAAACAAAACAATTTTAAATTTTTTGCCTAGCCTAGCCTAGCCTTTATGCTAGTAATCCCTCTTTTGCTATTCCGTTAATAAATAATTACAAATTTATGTCAGTTTATGTTCATATTTACCTGTTTCCCTGTTTCAGATTTACTCCTTCCTTACGCATCATGGAGCAGTGCGCGAAAAAATCACCTGCATTGGTCATTCACTGGGTGCGCATATCTGTGGCATGATGTCAAATCATTTATCGATAAAGCAGCATCGGATAATCGGTAAACGGAACATTTGTTTTTACAAGACTGTGTTGTTTTTATTTATGTCGCTTCCTATAAAATTTTCCTGCCATTTTTAATTGCTTTCTAGGCCTCGATCCGGCGCGTCCACTTATCGAACGCAAGAAAGGTCATATCTTTCGCTTATCGATCG
>NW_016164124.1:18028-33188 GCF_001687245.7 Rhagoletis zephyria | reverse complement strand
AGTGAACCCATTAGCACACCTACGCCCTTAAATTTTTGGGTCTGTTGTGATACCACGCACAAAGTTAGAACCATCCTACTCAAACCATCGTGCAGAGCCTGCTATACCCAAAAGTTGCCGTATTCCTACTTCGACTGTGCCGGTTAAACCTTAGAGAAATTCTCAACCCAACAACTTTCGCTTCCTTTTGCAAAGTTCGGGGCATTCGCAGAGCAAATGCCGCAAGGTTTCTTGCTCTTTTTCATCTCGTGCATTGAATTCCGATGGCAAGATTGCCTATTAGCAAGCCCATAACACACCCTTCGGCCGCTCCATTTTGGCCAGATAAGTTTTGTATCGTGGTAAGTAGTGAGCCTGGGATAGGCTGTCCCTTCTTGGTTTAAGAGATAAATTCCTTAGCAAACCCTTCCAGGACTGCGAAAGTGGAACGGATGTGCCCTTCCTTGCAACTTCGTCTGCCTTACCGTTGCCTGGTATGTTCTGGTGCCCTGGCTCCCGCACCAAGTGAAGACTTCAGAGTGTATTGTTCAGTCATCTCGGTTAGAGATCTGTGGCAGTGAGAAACGGGTTTTGAACTGCATTGGATTGTATGGAAAAATGCTGTAATAGTCCAGCTCCAGCTGGGCTGAGAGTACCCCCCTCTACCCTGCTCTATAGTTTAGAGCCGTCGGTGTAGAAGTAGAGTGCTCCGTTTTCATCACGAGCCCCACCTCTACCAAAAATTCATATCTCTTTGTGAAGTTCACACTTGGTAGACAGTAATCCATGCTCGGTAATTCGCCTTGAGTGTCTCTACAGTCGAGTAGTTCCCGCAGCCTCAAGACGGCGCATCATGCTGATTATTTTTCAACAATTTCTATTGGCAGAATATTGAATNTGAAAATTTTCTAAATTTATAATTAATTTAATTTATCTGTTTATGATTTACGCACCGAATGCATTTAGTTAATTAGAATTTCATGCCTGAGTGCATAGATATGCATATTCTAATTTGTATTTAATTAAATCAATGAATCAGTTACGGGTAATATGCAAAGTCAATAAATGTGAAAGGTTTAGAAATTTTTCATAATTTAGTACATACGGGAATATTATTGATTCATTAAAAAAAATTACATCATGGGCAAACAGTCATGGGCTATTTTTCCGAACGTCCAATAAAACTGGAATAACCGTTTTTTAATGAATCGTAACTTTAAACTTTCTGGACTTCAAATTAGCGGAGGATAAAAGTAGCACGTCTTGTCGGCTCGATAATCGAGCATATGTATGTTTCACGAATTTTCGGTGTAAACAGATTATATAGGCTTTATGATGCTGTTGTTGTTCCACAGCATCAAATTCCCTAAAGAGCTTTTGAGGAATTATGCTGTAATGATAGTCCTTTGTCAAATTTGAATGAAAGAAACTTTAACCAGAACTCAACCTCATGCCATCCAGCATCGATCCTCCCGATACTATCGTAAAGTTTTTAGTCGGCAGGTGGGTTGAGCTCTGGGGCCTAAGTCCATTCCTGTCCTCATGCAGTTCATCGAAAGCAGCATATACTTGGCTCCGCCCACTGTTAGTTTGTTCTTATATACCACCCCATGTCAGACCTCTTCCTTCCCGCCCCCTCATTTGTAAATGTTCCCTCAAGCGTCCGTGCCTACGTACGGCGTCGTTTGTTCTTTTCAGCACGTAGCAAGTGAAACTCAAGAGAAATCAGCATTTTGAGTATATCTTCCGGTTCGAAGCAGGAAGTGATTCATCTAACCCTCTCTAACAACCGAAAGCGGCGGTCAACCTTAAGCTGAACAACATTGAGTTCGGACTCACACTCGGGCAGCAGATATATTAAATTCAACTGGCAGAAGAAATAAAACTTTCTTAAACAGCTTTCGTTTGACATCCATATTGAATTATTTAATTAAACGTTCAAACAGGTGGCAATCCTCTTCAAAATATTGTCCAAATATAATTTATTTCAATATATTTCTCTTGACATTTGTAATACATATTTTATTAAAGTAACCGATTAAGTTTAACAAAAAAAAACCTTTAAAACAGATGGCAACACCTTTTAAAAATATTTTAATTTTTATTTTAATACTTATTTTTTTAAATAGACTCTTAAACAGGTGGCAACCCTTTTCAAAAAAATTTCAAAATGCAGCTTTCTTAAACCTCATTCGTTTGCTAACCTTATTTTAATACATAATCTAGCTTATTGATAAAATTTAATTTAAATTTATAAATAGGTGGCAGTAGATACTTTTAAAAATGTTTTCAACTAAAAAAATTGTGCATCTCGATCGCTTGGCTGTGAACTTGAATTTATGATTTAAAATAGAATTTAACTTTTTAAGCAGATGGCAACTCCTTATCTATGTCTATGCTAAATTTCATTTAAGGAAAGAGCAACAAAAAAAAATTCGCATACACTCCCTCATAAGCCTTAACATTTATAACATTAGTAGGTTTTCATTTAACTCGTCTATTAAATTGATTTCAAAATTGGTCAAAAATCTTTTGGAAGTAGGAACAGCTATCTTAAAACCTCTCTCGTTTGATACCCATAAGTAAATATTTTATTTGACTTATTGAATTAATTTGGAATTTCTTGACAGGTGGCAGCCCTTTTAACATTATTTTTGAAATAATGCTTTCTTAAGCCTCTCTCATTCGATACCCTTATTAAAATATTTCGTTTAAATTGTTACTTAAACTGATTTAAAAATTTTTAACATGTGGCAACTTTCTTAAAGAATATTTTTGTAAAAAAAATCGTTCTTTAACCGCTTTCGTTTGACACCAACATTGTCGAGATGTTTTACTTAACTTTTGTTTAACTTATTTAAAAATTCTACCAGGTGGCAACTTCCGTAATAAGTATTTTAGAAATAACTCGTTTTGGAACCCCTTTATTTCGACACTTGCATTGTAGTTATAATTTATTTAACTTAATAAATGATCGACTTTATCTTTTAAAAAATGTGGCAACTCTCTTCCATAAATAAGCTAGTCTATAACCTTCTTCAATAAGCAAATATAGCCTGGCTATAACCTATCTGTGTGCCAAACTTCATTAAAATCTGTTTAGCCGTTTTACCGTGAAAGAGCAACCGACATACTCACACACTCACTCAAACAATTGCAAAGGAATTAAGCTTTAAGGAGGCCAATACCAAATACTGATAGCAAGCAATATATTTATCTCACAAAGTTCCAAAGATTACACAGACTGAATTCAGTCACGTCCATAAGGTCTACCCAAATAACTAAATAACAATATATGTACATACATACATACATATATTTGTACGCACAAACTTTAACGTAAATCGATAGCAAGGCGATTCAGCAACAGCTAACACTCACGTAATCTTATGTTTACCTAAAAAAAATAACGAAGCTTGGCTCAATCGTTAACCCATTCGCCCATTTTTCCTTCCTTCTCCCTCCTCAACTAATTAACGCAACAAGAAAAGTTACAAACTTGGTAAAACTTTGTCAAATACATAGTACTCGTATGAATGTGATGTGATTTGTTAATTCTGCCAACTTTGCCCTCATTGAGTTTCAATCAAATACACATTATTGCCAAAATAAATGATAAATTTTGATTTACAAAATAATCGATGTTTGGCAAAACTCTTGCAATTCGCTGAAAAATTCATTAATTACTTATGTAATTTAATATGCAGTGCGAAGTTTTTAGGTCGCTTGATGGCGAATAAAGAATATTTATGTAGATTTTTTAACGACCCAAATTTGTCAATTGCATCATCATCAAAAAGATTGGCAAGCAATATTACACTGAGCGTGAAATCGATGATTCGGTTACCAAATTTGTACTGCGCTTACTGAATTATTTATTAACGAATTGACTGATTAGCTACCATTCAATCCAATAATCAATTAATTTTAATTATACACTGCAACTATGTAGGTACATATGTACATAGATTAGCAACTGCAAGTGATTAAAGCCGACAACAGACGTAGCCGTTACTCGCAGACAATGGGAGGATATCACGTGCGCGCGATTAGCATAATTAACGACAATAATGCGACGGTTGTCCATGTGACCGAATTGATAATGTGCACTCGGCATAAAGTTGGGTAGGAAACTAAGGGGAAGTTATTGAAAGTGCATTGGAGCTGGTGATATTGTTCTACAACTGAAGGACGAGTTATTATTATTATTTTTTTTTTTTGAAATGGTAAATGGTCGGCCCAACTCCATTTGGGCCTTTGCTTGGAATTCCTGAGTATAGGTGCAAATACGAAAAAAGAAGAATAGCAATGAGTGGAGAATATAGGCGGGGCACAATAGAACTACGTCAGGCCAAGTGTCTATTTGAGGGATAGATCAACAACAAGAATAAAACTTATAATCAATATCCGAAGGGAGAAACTGAGAATCGTCTTACAGGGCACAGCGAACTAAGAATTTGATCAAATGATCCTTTCCGATTCTGTGATTGAATAACAGGGANTGACTAGTATCTATTTACACATATTTATATGTACACATCTATCTATTTATATTTTCCGTGGAGTTATGGAGTTATAAATCCCTTTTGAAATGAAAGACCTACTCTTAATTCCACCTGCGAGATTTCTGCAAATGAAATGAAATGAAATTTTTTTGCACTTTCAGCCCTACTGCATACATCGTCTGTATCAGAGCAACGACTCACGACAGCCTTATTCTCAAGGCTAGCAAATTCCTGACGTACTTCGCTGCGCCGTCGGAGTGTTTTTGTGTTGTTTCGATGTACTATGTAGTTAAATGGAGTAACAACACAAAAATAAAAATATGTACTTGGAAGACGCAGCTACGGACGCACGATATCTGGCATGTTGTAAATTCTTAATCATTAAAATTTTTAAATGTTCAGCTTTGGCCTTTTTAACCTGTGATATGATACAGAGTCCATTTTTACCACCACAGTCAACTATCTTCAAGATGCTGGCCGCTGAGAATCTCAGGTTGCATTGTAAAAAGTCCTTTGAATAACAGCAACACCGTCCATTGCTTACCCTCCTCCAATTCGCAGTAGCAGAGCTGATTTGCCCAGATCTCAAGAATGGCGTTAATGCAAATTTTGAAAGAGGATGTTATTTCCTAAAAAAAAAACAGCTGAAAGACTGGTCATGGTGCTCTTAATAGCTAAACGGGTCAAATAAATACTCTCTCGATGGACGGTAGCTTAGAATGCTGATCAAATTAAATGATCAGCAAAGACGATATATTTTTATTTAATACATATGTAAGTACATATGTATGTATGTATGTATGTCAGTCATGTATGTACTACGTATGGCAACAAAAAACTTAGATCGAAAATAATATCGCTATATTAGCGATATAAGAAGATAGTTATATCACATATCGATTCGATATTCGATAATTTGTTGATTTATAAAATCGATTTGTGATATCTGTATCATTTTTCGTTAATATTTAAAATCATAGAATCGTTATTTTATATTTATATTCGATTATAGATATATATGACTTTAAAGATAATAAAAATAATGTTATTAAACTGATCATTTCTTTGCGTGTTATTTTAGAATTTATTTATAAAGATAATCGGTAAAAAATCAAAATAAAAACTCAAAATAAAGATTATCACATAATAACGATAAAAAATGATCGAAAAAATAAAAATACAAATTTTTAATATAAAAATCACAACAGTTATGGCCCTGATAACTGACAGTAACAACCTTAAAGCAATGTTTAATAGGATATCTACCAAAAATTCTCGATGGTAATACGGACTTATACAAATATCTATCGCTAAAAATATCGATCAGTACATCATAACAAATATCGGTAAAAAATTCGAAAATCAAGCAGGAATACGTACATATCTACATAGCAAGAATTTCTGTATAAGAACAATCCAAAGAAATTTATTTATTTCAAATTTTTGAATTAGGAACTTATAAATACCTCATCATCGCTTCTCTTTAAAACTCTAGTCGACAAAAGCAATTCCACACACAGCTGGCCAGGAATCCATTATCAATATGCTAATATATGCGCGCAAACACACACCCATACATAAACGTATGCCTGCAAGTGTAGGTGTGCTTATATTGACAGCAATAAAAAAATATACATAAATTTTGCTGCATTGTTGCAATTACTTAATGGTTGCAATTTTTTCTAGTAAATTGTATGTTGCTTATAAAAATAAACAATATAAAACTGTAATACAAGTGTACATACATACATACATACAACAATACATATATGTATGTACATAGGTAGTTGTCTAACAAAAACAAAAATATGTAGTTATCGGTGGGAAAAGTGAAATTACCTGGACAGGCGAGTAGAATGAGACAACAAACAGTAACAATCCAAAAGCAATGTTTTATGCGGTGGCCATTTTGTTGTTGTTACGGCTGCTGTTGCAACTGTTGTTTTACTGCGTTGCTGTGTGTCGCGCTGAGCTCAATAGCATATACAAAAACAACAAGTGTATGACAAATAATTGACAAGCTCATCCATCAACACATCAGTGAGGTGAACCGAATAAAACAACAATAGCAACAAAAACAAAAACAACAACAGACATGAGATAAACGTTGGAAAACAGTAGAAGAAGAGCAGCAACAATAACAATCGAATCAACAAACAGAAGGATACGAAAACAATAAAAACAAGGAAGCTTGAAAATACAAATGGGCAAAAATAAAAGAAAAGTCGGTACATTAGAGTGGGGCGAAAAAATCGAAAACTTTTTTTTCAAAATCCCCTACGAAATAGTTTCGGGACAGTGAAAAGACTTGTCAAAAAACGCAGCCCTTAATATGTATTAAGATTTAGAGGTCGGAATTTTAAAATTGGAAAAAATATTTTCCTTTTTTATTTATATGGAAATTAGAAGTTCGTGATAAGCCACTTCTAAATCTTAATATTAAGGGCTGTCTTTCGATAGGCGTTTTTCTCACTGCCCCGAAAATATTTCAAAGGGGATTTTTAAAACAAATGATTGTCGATTTTTTTTTTTAACCAGTCTAATGGGCATGAGGCATTCCAGCCCAATTCGGACACATTTGACTTTTGTCTCTGATTTTTTTTTTCATAATTTTTTATATATAATTTTTTTTATATGTGCGAGAGAGGCCTTCGTGATTTTTTTTATTATTTTTTTGTCCAGTCGTTTTCGAGATATCGTTTAAAAAGTTCCTGTTATCAAAACTTTTGGAAATGAAATCAAAAAATTTGAAACCCGTATTTCGATAAAATTTTTACAAAATTTTTGAAATTTTTTTATATAAAATATTGATTTCAACAGCACACCAGTCGATCGATTTTCTTGAAAATGTTTTCTAAAAAGCCGCACGGTTTCCGCTATTTTTAAGCCTACTCCAAAACTAGCGACAGTTTTTTAGGAAAATTAAAAAAAAACGATAGTTTTCATATTTTGGATATAACATTTTGTTTTAAAATTTAAAAAAGTTTAGAGACATTTTATTTTTCAAAACTGTTTTGATAATGGAAATTTTCAAACTAAACATGGTCCCAATCAGTCCATTTTCCACAAAGCTATGGGCAATTTAAACAAAGCTTTTTTTTTTTTAAATCGATACCCCGAAAACGGCTAGACAAAAAACAACTCTAAAAGAAGGGAAGGGAAGCCTCTTTCACTTATGCTACTAATTACTAAAAACATACAAAATTATGAAGAAATCGGAGATGCAAAATCCAAATGGTGCCCGAAACGGGCTGGAATACCCCATTCGTATGTATGCACACAAATGTGTATTTAACTGTATGTGTGTTGGTAATAATATTACCAGTAGAGATATGCTGCGGTATGTAGAATTATGTAATGATGTGCATACATACATTCATACATACGTCATGCATAATGTGACCAACCGTACTTCTTTCGGAAGTACAGTACTTTTTTGTAGCTGTTGTACTTCGTACTTCGCAGTACAGTCAAATGTACCCCTTTGCAATATTTTGTACTTCAGGTCCTGTACTTCTCCGAACGATAAATTCGTTCAAATCCTTCATGTCGCCGAGACCAATGGCATTATACCTGCGCAACAGCAAAGGGCTCTGGAGGTATCGTGCACTTGGTGGCGTGAGGACCGGGTACATCCACAAGGTTTGGAGGGTAGTTTCCCCAAGGGATTTTAGGCCTTTCTTCGTGTTTGCTAAAAACGCTAGGCAGACTGATAGACATGGTGTGGAACTTTTGGTTAAGAGACGATTTCTGGACACCGTTTTTGACCTGGCTCAAGGTAACCTGAACCAGATAACTAGGTGGGCGATCAACGGCGGCCTCGCAGTAAATCCCAGCAAGACGGAACTGGTCTTGTTTACCAGGAAGCACAAGATACCCGTTGTGGCCCTTCCCTCGAGTGGGGGTGTTCATTTGCGGCTTTCAGACAGTTCGAAGTAGTTAGGCTTGTTCATGGATGGGAAGCTGTCGTGGAAGCCTAACATTGAGGAAAGGGTAAGAAAAGCGTCGGTTACCTTACACTGATGTAGGGGAGCTATCGGTAAAAGATGAGGTCTCTCACTTGTAAAACAACTGGAGCGTTTAAAGCGGATCGCCCTAATCGGAATTAGTGGAGCATTAGGAATCACACCTACACTGGCGCTTAACGTCATGTTGAACAGACTAAAGGAAATCGAATGATAAAACTCTGGAGTTCTGGAGGAGGGCTTTGACTTCGCCCGAATACATAGATTACAGCGCCGCCGAAATGGCTCCCAGAAGCTCATTCTCTACCTATATGTTCTCAAGAGAGGTCTGGGTGCGGCGGAGTTATCTAAAAAGGGAGCGGTACATTTCTTCAAGGAAGAATCAAAACTAGGAGGCAGGGTTGGTGGAGGTGTCTTCTGCCGGAAACTGTCCACGAAAACTATGTTCAGGCTTTCGGACCTCTGCATTGTCTTTCAGATGGAAATAGCTGCCATCAAGGAAGCGGTAGAGTCAATGCTAAAGGATGTGACGTCAGTTCGGGAGGTTGGAATATACTCGTATAGTCAGGCGGCCATGCTATGATGGTGCGCTCGAAAGAGATAAGGGAATGTCTGACCTCTCTATCAATCGCGTCGGAGTACTTTTTAATAAGGCTAGTTTATGAGCCGGTTCACTCTTGGATGGTTGGGCCTAGAAATAGCTCAGCGAGCAAGTTACGCGGTAGGACTAGGAATTTCTATTTATCCCTTTCGTATCAGCTGTCAAAGCTGAGGCTAAGATGGAAGCATTTTGGTTGCCCCTTTTTAACAAACACTGAGCTCTCAGGGATCGAAACTAGGCATATTCGAAATTCGGTGATCGGCTCGCGGCGTTTCCCCAACTAAATTAAGGGTCTCAGTTCAGATTTCTCGTTGTACCACAAATGACAATCTCTTAATTTTCCAAGTGTGTCCCTTGCCTAGGGCAACCACTTTAACCTAAGCCAACCTAATCTGTACTTCTTTGAGCTATGAAATAGTTGGTCACATTAGTCATGCATCATACATATATTCACACTTGCATTGAGCCAATGCATCTCTACATATTAACATACTTACATACACACTGCATACCCATACATCCTGTACATTCACCATGACAGCGAGAACAGAAAAAACAAAACCTCCCATTCTATCAACTACAATGGAAAACAAGTTAACAGCAGCTGTCATACTCGTAAAGAGATGCATTATACAGACATGTGCACCACACTCCCACACCCAAACCTACCACTAAAGCTACATATAGAGTTACCTTTACGAGGGCAAGCATGANCAGTACTACAACAACATTTGGGACATGCTACTGTTACAGGCCGATATCTGTACATTATAGATATTAAAGAAAAATTATTATGGAGGCCTTTCTTTATTTGAGCAGCAGAAGCTAAATTCACAATTTTTAGAACTTTTGTCTATCTGTCTCTATGTATGTTTGTACGCGCATCACTCGAAAACTAATGCATGTAATTGTATGCAGTTTCCACCGATACATTATTAAAGGTCTAACTTAAAATATAGGAAAACAATAATTGGAGAGTTGCTACCTGTTTGAAAATTGCAGTTTAAGTAAATTGATAAGATAAAGTAAATATTGCAATATGGCTATCAAAATATGGAGGTTTGTGAAGGATTGCAGACGAAATATTTTTTCTGGAATTTTGCCACCTTTTTGAAAATTTGAATTTGATTTAATTGGTAAGATATATTAAATATTGCATTTTGGGTATAAAACTAAAGAGCTTTAGGACAGTTTACTACCAAAATTTTTTTTTTTGTTTGCCACCTGTTTCAAAAATTTTATTGCATTTTTAAATTGATAAAAAAAGTGAAATATTACAAAATGGCTATCAAACTAAGGAGGCTTAAGAAAGTTTACTGCCGAAAATATTTTTGTAGCGGGTTGCCACATATTTAAAAAATTTATGTATTTAAAGTGATAATATAAGGCAAATACTGAATTAATATACCTTTGAATAAAGTGCACACGAAAATATATTAACTAACAAATCGAACTTCATAAAGCTCTTTAAATGTATTTTAATTTTTATGAATGAGACCAGAAGAATTTGGGAGGGATTAACAACGCATAAATACTTTTAAAGCGCAGTGAAGCACGCCGGGCATTTGCTAGTAATCGTATACAATCGTCATCAAGTTTTTGTTAAGTAAATCCGTAACCTGCAGCATGGTTTCGGAACGCCTCCACCTTAGCTGACAGCATCTGCCAAAACGACGGCCATCACTTCCGGCCTTTTTGTAGTGGAAGGCCAGTTCGTGAAGTGGACGTGTTTTGAAAAAAATCAGCAAATATCCTAGCGATCCAGACACGGATAAGTGGCCCACCGTGATAAAAGGATACAGCCTTGTTGGTAAGACTAAGGGTGAGAATATCGCGCCAACGTAGGTGAGGAAACGAATTATGTAGAGACTAATCTGAATCTTCAGGCGGACCCCAAAGCCGCTGTCGTGAAAAACTCCGAAATGGGGTTGAGCGAAGGTGGGAAGTCGCGGCCAGGTCATTGGGGAGCGCTAGTCGCAAATGTGGGGCGTTGCGGAATCTTTGTTGTCCCAATTTGTGCGAACTGAGCACGGCCATGATGTAGCAACTAGCAAGTTTTCCTTGACTTCGTAGCAAGGTGTCGCTTGAATCTGACTATGCTTAATTAGGGGTGCTAGGCAGCGTTGCCAGGTTGACGTTTTTAACGTCATTCGGACGTTTTGTGTATCCTGTTGACGTTTGGACGTTTTTTGTGTAAAAAATTACGTTTTTTAACTTCCCAGTAATTTTTCTTTGTTACTAAATCTTGTAAGTAGAACTGATTTTGAATTATTTTCTTAATAAATCTTTACAATCTTTGTGTTTTGCTGCAGCTACTTAAAAAGATATTTTTTTTTCTTAGACACATATGATGCAAACCAAGCCTACGCGCATTTTTTGGATTCTTGGACTAAGGATCCCGTGTTCAAAGGCTGGTTGTGTAAACACTTGAGGTTACGAGGCTTGTTGTAATGTTTGCAATTGCACATTAAAAGCCAAATCAGGAAGAGTCGAACTATGGCAACACGCACGCTCACAAAAGCATCAAAAAATCTGTGCAGCATAAAACGTCAGAAAAAAGTAGGCAACTTTTTTAAGACTTTATTGAAAATGTAATGAACGCAAAAAAGGGACACAATGACCGCCGATTTAGGCGAGGTGAAAAGAGATATCGTGACAAACCATAAACACTCTGTTGGCTTAATTTTTTTTTTTCATATGCTGAACAATTATGGGCCACTGTCGAGCCTAGTAGGTAGGGAAGATGATCGCCAGCATGGATGTTACATGGCATCAAAAGCCTTTAATGGGGTTAAGAAATTAGACAGGTGAGGGTGAGGGAATAGTTAAGGGCGGATATGTGATGTCCTTGTAAGAAGTACGAATTTTTTTTTATGGTGCGGTTCCATGCAACGGTCACAGCAACCCATAGTCTGGCGAGCTAGCTCGTTCTAGAAGCAAATATATCCCGAGCATGAGAAAGGATGCAGGCGCAAAGTGAGAGGAGGTCTTCGCGTTGCAAGGAAGGACGCGTGGCATCTGCCGATCAGTACGAAACAATTGTGCATCGACTCCATCGACCATCGCATCTGCTCACACAATTTTTTATAAACAGTAAATTTTCCTTCATTAACTCAGCGTGTCCAGGACATCAGTTCGCCTCGGCCTTGTAAATTTCTAAACGCTGCCGATTTTGTTCATAAGAGTTCCCGGGTGTTCGTCCTGCCTTCCAACAACTTAAGCTCATCGTAATCATTACTATTTCATCTCTTCTGTGCTCTAAAGTATCCAACCTCCCCACATATGAAACCAGTTCCTTCCTATCAGTAGCAACCAGACATTTGGATCGTCCTTTCAAGCTCGCTGGATTTTAATCGCTTCTTTGAGAGTGGCACATGTGCGGCTGCGGCAGACTGAGGGGTGAAATCTGATAGCAGAAGAGTCGAGTAGACATTTTCGGATGCCTGTTGGTTAATGTAATCTCATGGCTTTCGTCTACTAAAAGTTCGTACGTTTGATTCCTTTGCTCTCGACAATCAGCGAATTAGTCTGCAGAGAAATATTTAAGGATTAATAAATGGCCAATATCTCCGGCTCATTTTTTTCTTTCGAACCTCTACAGTAATCCTCGCAGACAATATCTACCTCTAACGCCTGAGAACCGCTAACAGATTAGACAATCTTTTACCGCTAAATTCCGACCCAGCGAGTTTCACTATTCTGCACCCGCACTTCGTACGCCACTAAAGGCCGATTACTGGCGACAATACCTCCATTATGCTCATATTTATTGATTATATTGCGACCTATTTGCCTTTGAATATCCAGTAACTCTCTCTAGCTAGCTCATTGGCGACCTCGTTAGCATCGATATTTCGATATATCTAATAAAAGCGTTACCCACGGCGCTTTTAAACAAGGTTCCGAGTGTCCGATTCATAGCTGATTTAAACGACAGCAGACTCAACATGACCGCCGCTCAAATTGAAGATGTTATCCGATAGTATCCAACCATGCTGTCTTAGAACCAGTTGCAACGTCTGGCAGATGGAAAGTTCTGAATGGTGCCAAAGAGTTCGAGAAAACCCCTGCTCCTGGAGTTGGAGCCACTCCGACTAGCAAACGCCAGTTGAGGACCCAAAAGTTTTGAGCCATTCGGTTTTCGGAGTCCTAGGTTAGGTAAGTTTTGATTAGGTGAGTTTAGGAAGGCGCGTACCAACGACTCACCCTGCCACTCAGAGGCATATTTTCCTATTGCGAATGCCATCTATGAGTGTCAGGAGGAGACATATCCTTCCAGTCAGATTAACCTAATTTTAACTCTTCAATAAACGCCCTAATAACCAAATCAATAATTAAAAAATATTTAAAATCAGTCATCGGCCTCAAACATTAAAACATTAAATCAGTAGTGTCCATCTGAGATGTAGAGGTGAACAGCGCACCTAAACAAACCAAATTTTATGGTGGGAAGTTAACATAATATAGTATCTATAGAGACGTTTTTGTATAAAAACACGTACGTCAGTTGAGCAGTTGTTGCATATTTCATTGAAGGCATCGACAGCANTAGTATCTATAGAGACGTTTTTGTATAAAAACACGTATGTACGTCAGTTGAGCAGTTGTTGCATATTTCATTGAAGGCATCGACAGCAGTCAAGCTAATGGCGATATACAGACAGAGAAGTATACATTCAGGCGTACAAAAGTGAAACTTTATTTTTTTATTTTTTTCAGGTGCAAAAATGAGTGTACAAAAACAAAATATGCTACATATACATATAAGCGTATATGTAGTAACAAACATGCCCATAAACGCACTCACCCATTTACCACATCATTCATCTCGGCACTGCTGTCGAGATTTTCCTTTTATTGATTAATGCATGCATACGCACACTTCGTTTCCACTGGTTGTGTCCTCAGTTTTCGGCCACAATGACAACGAATTTCCTGTACCTGTATATTCGCACATTATATATGTAAGTATTTTACAAATAATAGCTGTGCCACCGTTGTTAATAGCAATGGCGTCACGCCTCCTTTGTTTACCTTTAATTCCAGCAAAATTGTAGTGGAAGCATTTTTCGCCTGCATTTTCACGCCACTGGCGTTATTTGCAAGCAATTTGGTCCATTTTGTTTAGTGAAAGCAAATTAAGTGAATTAATTTGGGACGCAGTCTGACATTTTGTATGTAACTAGGAGAGCTTTGTTTGGTTTTAACTTAGTTTAAAGTTAGGCGAAAGAGGTTTTAAGAGAGTTTGGGCAATATTTTGGAATTAAAAATAATGAATTAGGATAATAGGTATTACTCGGAAATATAAATAACTTTTTTATCAGAAAACATGCAATTGTATTTTTGTATATAGTTTCCACAAAGTATAGACCAAACCAAGATGGGTAATTTTTGAATATGCATTCAATTGGAAACCGCTCGTGGAGGTTTAAAAACTCTTAGTTTATTAGGGCAACTCTGGCAACTGTTTTTCAACACATATTTACAGTCCTTTGTCTTTCGCAAAACAGTTCTGTCAGCTCTGGCAACTATTCCGAAAGCACTTTTCTGTCTTCGAAAGGCTAATTGAAAGACCTGCTAACGAGGAGGGTCTTAGCGCTACTCTACTTTTCGTTTAGCAACAGGTTCTTTTAAATTAAATTAAATTATTATTTTTTTTTTAACAATAAGAACTAGTCAATAAAAAAAATAAAAAAATTTACTAAATTAAGAAAAAGTAAATAAAATAACTTTATAAAATTAAATGAAACTTTACACAATATTTAGCTTTTTAAAAAAATTTAATCTAAAAATTAAAAAAAAAATTTATCTAAAATAATAAATTGAAAAAAAATAATATTTATTTAAAAAAAGTAAAGCAAAATAAGTTCCAAAACTTTTATTAAATTAAAAACATATCTTTTTTGAACAATAAAATCAAAAAATTAAAAGAGAATTTAATTAAAAAAGAAAAAACTAAATAATTAAAATAAGTTCCTACAAACTAAATGAAATTGAAAATATATTTCTCTTTTTAAAACAATAAAATCTGAAATTAAAAATTGTTTATTAAAAAAAAGAAAAACCTTAATTGAAAAAAAAGAAAAAATAATAATATCCAAAATTATATC
>NW_016164124.1:6022-11009 GCF_001687245.7 Rhagoletis zephyria | reverse complement strand
GGCGCCACCTTGTACTGCTGCAACCCCGAATATATCTCAGCTTGGTAACTAATGTCTAAGTATTTATAGATATACGCCATTATAAAATAACAGCAATTAATAGCATGGAGTTTTTTTTTACTTAACTTCAACTTCCTTTTCCCACCATAAAATATCAAAGATTTATACGAAATCGTTAATCGCAAACAGTCACCCGAACTTTATTTACAATATTTCTATCTTTGAATTTGATAAAATATGCGGCAACACCCACCACCTGGTGGCGCGTCGTATGGCAACTATTGATGCTGGTTTATTGAGGACATGTTGGGTGCACTTCGCAGCAAAAACAAAAAAAAAAAAAACAAAAAACAAAAAGAACAATGAAATGATTCTACATTTTCTCCTTTCTCATTGCAATTACAAATATATTTTGGAATTCCACAACGCATAATTTCATAACTTTCTTCGAGTATGCAACCTCCTTCCCCCGACTCACAGCTTGTCTAAGGAGAAAGTTTCCACAAAATTCTTATCTGTTTTCCAACACACTCCCACCCCTCGTCTAGCCGGAAGGAAGTAAACTATAAGATTCTCCCTTTTAACATCTATCTTAACTGAAAGCGTTGAGGGCAACTTTTGCTGTTTTTGAAGGCGTGTGCAGAAAATCTCAGCATTGCAGCGATAACAACGAACGGTATGTTGGCAACAACAAAAGCGGCAAAAGACAGGGAAGACTCGAAAGCCATTAAAAACACCAACAGATGAAAACCGAATGAAAACAAAAAAAGAGCTACTACTACTACTACTACTCTAGATCTATAGAAATTTCACTTTGAAGGCAATGCCATCCACGCTATCACCTACACACAAAACTGCAGTCGCAAAAGTGACAAAAGGTGATGGTTGTGCGCGGTGTGTAAAAGCAACATGCCATCAGGCTATATGGTATGCTATATGCTATTGCATTGCCATTTGTCATTTGGGGTAATGTGTGTAAACTTTGGAAAAAAATTTTGAACTTTTCACAAGCGGAAAAAAATGTGGAAAAAATAAGCGTGTGACAGCTGGGTGGGAAGAGACAAAGGTGGTAAGAATGAGTCATGCAAAAACGTTGGTGCATATTGAAGGCAATCTGCCGCCAGCTTCATTTGTGGGTAATACAAAAATGTGCTGCTGTGGGTGCGTGCGGTGCGGCGTGTGGTGCGGCGTGTGGTGCGGTGTGTGTGCTTGCAATCGGAGATTTGCATATGTTACACTTACAAGCTGTCTCTTACAAACGTCCTTCCGTCCTGAATGCTTTCCTGCCAACGAAGTGCAACTTTGGTGCTGCTGTCAGTCGGCGCCCTTTTCGAACTCTTGCGTAAAAGGCAGGCAAAGCAAGCAAAAAGGAGTGTAGAAACAAAGATAGACAAATAGCAATTTTTTCCGGTCGTCAAACATTTTTATTTTTTATTTATTTTTTATTTTATGGCTGTAATTTTAAAGTGTATGGAAACACTTTTTGCTTAAAAAAAAATTAAGCCTGCGTATTGTACAGTACTAGAAAACAAGTTTCGCGCTTAAAAATTCAACAAAAAAATATGCAACATAGTTTTAATTACAGGCAAATTACCAGAAGCTTTAATAATTAATAATTGCGCTTACTTTAAAATAAACTGAAAACCCTTGTGCCTCTTAAAAAGGTATTTTAGGTTCAACATTGCGGTATAAAAGAACATTGAAAATTAACAAAGTGTATAGGACTTGGCTACCTTTCACAAGGCCTCCGATCATTCCAATTTCAGTCAAAATCTGGCCAACTTTTGACAAAATCTTAAAACTAGGTTTTGCAGGGCAATTTTGGCAACTTTATTTCAATTCGTTATAGTAGTTGGAAAGACAAAAGTATTTCGTAAGGCAATTGTCCATTCTGCACACTATCTTGAGAGATTTACTGTCTTTCGAAAGACTAATTGAAAGAACTGCTAACGAGGGGGTCATAGGTGTATTGTTTGTCTTTTAGCAGGAAACTTTTTAAAAATTAAATTGAATTAAAAAACATACATATTTTTCTTTTTAAGACAATAAAACCTAAAAACTAAAAAATAATAATAATAAATAATAAAAACTAAATTATAAAAGCAAATTTTCAAAATTTAAAATAAATTAAAAAACAATATTTTTTTAAACAATAAAATCTGAAAATTAAATGAAAATAAATTCAAAAAAAAAAATAAAAATATTAAATAAAAAATTAGTTCCTAAAAATTAGCTTAATGAAATTAAAATTAATATTTTAGAAACAATAACAAAAATTAAATTAGATATAAAAAATTAAATTCAAAAATGTAAACTAGATAAAAATATAACCTCATAACCACATAAGCTGATAACCAGGCAAGCGTGAACAACCTCAATAATTATTTTCCGTCCCTGAAAAAAAAAACTTAAGTAAGTTCCAAAAAAGCAACGAAATCTAAAAATCGAAAGGTTGTTCAACTAAGAAGAAAAAATTTGAGTTAAAAAAAAAGATACAATAAAAAGGTGTTTTTGTTTTTAATAAAACGACATCTAAAGACATTTCAAATAAAAAGAAAAAATTTCAGTTAAAATAAAATAAGTTTCTAAAACTTAAATAAAAAAAAAAATATTTTGCATTTTAAATAATAAAGTCTAAAAACTAAAAGAAAATTATATTTAAAAAAAAATAAATAAAAATTAAAATCACCTACTTTCATAAATTTAAATGAAATTAAAAACAAATATTTTTTTTATGTTTAAAACAATACAATCTAAAAGTAAAATTAGAAAAAGTAAGCTTCTAAAAATCAATTGAAATTAAAGAAATATATATTTTTCTTTTTAGGACAATGAAATCTAATAATTAAAAAAAAAATTATTACAATGAAAAAGGAAAAATTTTATGTAGTAATATTTGAAATATTTAAGGTTAATTTTCCAATTTCAAAAAAATTTCCATTGAAACTTTTTTGTTAATGTTGCTTTTAAACTAATTTTTAACGCAAATAAAACATGATATATTTTTTATTTTGACTTCCTTATCCATTCGTCCTGAAACATGCTAGCCAGAATTGCGATTCAATAATTTACATAATTCATATACGCGGTTTTGCATTTTGTTGATACGCGGTTTTGTACTTTAAACGACGATATGTCTATAAATACTTCGGAATTTAGATGTAAAGCAATATGTATATATATTAGGCTTTAAAGAGCACAAATGTATACTGTCTTAGATTGGTATGCGGCGGGATGTCAACCCGTGTCAATTAACACGCTTACCTCTATACACTTATTAAAGTGCAAAGTGTGCATTCTTTATTAGAAACTGAGACCAATATTCAGATTTAATTTTTTGAATTTCCTTCCTTTGTATGTCATTGGTACGATTGGATACGAAGCTGAAAAATAAACCTTTTTCTCGAAAAAATGTTGGCCCTTAATGACGACCCTTAACTGGAGTCTTTTTTGGACGAAAATACATCGGGAACTTCCCTACAAGGAAGCAACGAAAAGGCTAGGAAGCTACTCTAAAAACCTGGAAAACTGCGCCCCCTCTTCAAGTATCAATTAAAGAACACAATCTGTAGTAACGACATATGGTATGGAAAAGCATGATGGACGACCCACCGGGTAAATCTGGTTTGGAAAATGACCTATTCTGTTCGGCCTATGCCAGGCTGAGTAGGAACATTTTTGCTAGATTTCGCAAACGAAACAAAATTGGAGATTTTGCCTGAGAGCTTGGAAAAATTGTCCATTTCCAGTTTGCGTTAAGCTTTACAATTTTTAGGCGTACATGGCGTATACGCAACCACAACTTGAGCCGTCTCAAAGTGACCTCGATTTGTCAAATACATTGTGACTGCTGCATATTTTTCAATCATTTCGCAACCAATTTTTCAACGCCATTTTGGTGTGTACAACGATTTATTGGAAAGTTTTCCACTTGTAGTTTTGCATTTTTAAACTTCGCTCATTGAACCTTAAAAGCAAACAACACACACAAGCGATACATAAGCCTGGCTGCCTAAGCATTTCGTTGACTTTTTAACCACACCCAATACAGTTCACCACCCACTGCCATCTCTGGTGCTACACAGCATGTTTGTCAACAAAATTTTTCATTTTGATTGATGAGTTCAAGGATTTTTCTTGCTTAAAACGAATATGCATGCAAACGAATACGTGGAAATACATGCATCGCATATGCAAACATATCACTGCATACATAGCAAGCAGCCTTCTGGTGCTGCTCCAGAATACCTCATATATACATACGTACATATTTTGCATGCCAAGGTGCTAGCATTATACGTACATAAGTGCCGCCACACAACACGCGTAAGTACGTGCGACTTACTATGTGTGTTGCATCCTTCCTTTGCTACGTCACTTCACGGATTTACAACAGAAGACACTTGCCACATTGTTATCATTGCATTTGGGACACACACACAAGCATACGCCCACAGAGCGATGGTATTGCACGCACGCACTTGTCACAAGCTTATATGCACTGCCTTAAAATGCACATACTTGCGCATGCATGCCTGCATACATAACTACATATACAAGCCAAAGCCAATAACAATTCCATGCAATTGCTTCTGTTATTGTTAGGAAAATGTTAAAGTTTTGCTGTCTTTCTTTGCGCTTCGCTTCTCTTACGCCTCACAGCCGCTGAAAGGAGAACAATATTTTTGCAGTGTTTGCCATTTCCTGCCACCGCCAATACGCTGTGGAAGGGGGATGTGAACCAACCAGCCGTCAGCGTTAGTGTAGCTATAACCACTGCCAGTACCAATTTTACGTTGAGGCGCATTGTTCTATGCGAAAAAGTGTTATGGAAATTACACTTACAACTCGGAAATTAGTTTTTTATGCCATGGGAGTCTATAAATAGTTCCTAGTTGCTAGGCAATGCTCATAAGCTCAAGCGTAAAGGGTGGTCCAATTGGAAAGGAAAAGGAAAGGAAAGGAAAGGAAAGGAAAGGAAAGGAAA
>NW_016164124.1:0-1706 GCF_001687245.7 Rhagoletis zephyria | reverse complement strand
AGTGTCATGGTCGAAGTCCGTTCCAATCTCTTAGCCATAGCCATTGTCGATTAGTCAAAATTTTAGAGATTGCATTCCAAAGCCTCAGGCATTGTTATAGTCAATGTTTTAATCACCCTGTATGGATATGTATGTAAATGCAAAGGATTACATGCAAGCACACAACACAGAGGTCTGAGTAAATTGTACAATTTGTTGTAGTATGCCTGCGAAGAAATATTTGTTTGGGTAAATTCAAGGACAGCACAAAAATCGGCAGTTGCTCTTGAAATATGCAAATTTCGATAGGCCGTTGGCTGGAAGGCATAGCAAAGGCAAATTGTGAGCTACTGCTGCGGGTACCACTACTGCATGGACACATACAACGTTGCTGTACACAGCACTGACGTCAATAGAAATTCAAAGTGGTTTTTGTTTTGGGTATGATTTGCAATCGTAGAGCTGATACTTTGTGCATTTGTATGATTGAAGTTCAATAATCTCATCTAAGATAATATTAAGCGAATGCGCAAAGCTATCTCTTTGAATTCCTCTGAGTCTGTATGGTTGTATGTACATACCTATGTGTGTATATGTGTGAAAGTGATTTGGAATGTTTCCAATATTCCGAGGGAATTTCAAACTTTAATCTCTCAAGTGAATCTAATTTCAGTAACGTTCTTATTTAAATAGCGCTACAGGCATCTACTTACATACATACACCGGGATACATACACATACCAAAACTACATACAAGCATATGATGATGATTGCAAGTGCATCAACGCATCATTGCTCAGAGCGCTCCGTAGCAATAACTTTGCATTCAATAATATCTACCAGTGTACACAGTTGCCAAATGCGACCAAAACTAGTAGCAATAGCAATGAGTGAGATTCTACATACATACATATGCAGTCTAATGCAAAGAAAAAAGCAAATAGTCAAGCAAATCAACGAAATTGAATGAGTGCGCTGACAAGTGGCAAGGATATGCATCAAAGCGCGTGCCAAACAAACACTCAACATGCGGGAGGGAGGTGATGAGGGGCGTCTAGCGGATGGCGCAAGTAATGCAATTCCGGAAAGCATTAATACATAGTTAAGCGCATACTTGTTCGTCTACACTCATACTTACTTGAGTATAAGAATTTGCAGAATTCGTTTCCATAGTTAAAAAAAAAAGCAGTCAAGTTTTACCTTAGCAAGTGCAGCATGGCGAATTAAATTAGAGTGTAAAAATCAAGAAGGCAAAGGTGAAATCAAATCTTGTCAAAATTTTCAGCAAATTGCCAGATCCTTGAAAATTCTGCATTAACACAATTTTGTTTGGTTGAATGCGATTTGAGAGAAGAATATGTAAAGGTGTCGACTGATACACCTTCAGGTAGTTACTCAGCTTCTTTGTTGTGAGAAAAATATTTATTAAATTAAAGCTTGAAAACTAGGCGTTCTTTTGAGTTAAGAATACTATTTGTCACGCTTTAAAGCTCAATTCGCTGCTGAAAATAACGATAGAAATTGTATTGAGAATAAAACTAGGCTTTTTTCATCGCTTATGTTCTTATTGAGTTATTTTCATTTACGTTACATTGAGTTCGCTGTAAGAAATAAACAAAAATTTTTTAAGCTAATTGTGCGCAATTTTTGGCATTTTTTTTTGACATTTTGACACCAAGCCTAAATTCATGCTATGTACTGCCGCATGTGCAAAAATGTTCTTCATT
>NW_016164123.1:28471-33190 GCF_001687245.7 Rhagoletis zephyria | reverse complement strand
TAAGAAGCGAACACAACATTTTCTCACTCTTTTTCTTTAATTTAAAATCGAACACGAAAAGAGAGGGGGAAATAAAAGGCGACATTTTTTGATAGAAACGAAATCACCATTAAATTCCAAGCAAGTATTTTTTGGACCATTAAATTTACAAAATCTCAGAGACTAGTGTCAATTGAATAATTTGAAGTTCTTATTCTAATACTTTGCACATATGTAATCCTATTATAATCTAAGGTTATTAGTTGTGCCGCATTTTGTAATTTTTTTATTGGGCTGAATAGTTAATTAGCCCGCTGAAACCAAATACTTGTTCATTTATCTTCAAAATGAACTGTTTATTTATGCTATGCTTTATGAGGAAATATTTAGTAGTTGGTGGTCAACGTCATTATATTTTCTCATTTCCACACATTTTGTGTCCCTATGCGATTACTTACTATGATTTCCTGATTCATTGCATGCANGGTATGCATGTTCAGGAGTATATGTCGTAGATACATACTCGTATAAGGGCTTTCAACCGCAACAACTGCCACAACGGAAGCCACAAAAATGTGCTCATTTCATTTCCATTTTTTGGATTTATTTTATTTTATTCTACATATTATTCTCTTTACTTTCTGCAATTTTTTCCGCTACATACTTTTTTTTTGTAAATTTTCCGTGCTCTACTCCACGTCCGGAGCGCCGAAGCCAGGAAAGTCATGAATTCTCACTGAAGTGCCATAATTTTTGTTTCAATTCCTCTGCCAGCGACAGGAGAATGAAAATTAATGCTCTGCCACCTGCAATTGGTGTGTAGTTTGGCTTTTCAAAGGCGCATGAAAGAGGTGAGGGAGAGGGGGAAAGGGTGAGAAGGGTTAGGAAAGCGAGGAGGAAATCGCTCCGCGTAGTCAGTGGTGAGTGAATTTATCTGCATACTTGTATAAATATTTACAAAAGCTTTGGGGCTTTTACTTGGAAAATGATATGCATGTACAGAGGAATATACATACATACATACTATTTACAAGCATATCCATGCATTTACGGTTTATTTGCATAGCTACGTAGCAGAATTTTATTGCATGTTTGCTATGGAGTTTTTTTTTTAGGAGCGAAATTCCTACTAGCCAGCCCTGCAATTAATTTATTACACACGCTATCGGAATCTATCGATTTTACATATTTTATTTTATATACATAGATAAAAGATAAATGTTTGTTTGGTAGAAAATATCCTGTTTGTGGCAAAATAGTTATACAGTTATATATTGGAACGCTTGTGTCGAATATAGATATGTATGTATGAATTCAATTGATGGGGCGAATAACCTTACTACGCTTTCAAATATGTGCACATAATTGTAAAAATTGAAACTAGTGGCGTCTGAGTATAGAGTCCGTTGAAGATTCACTTCTACGACCCCGTCTAAATAGCACCACAACAGACTGCTCAAAGTGAATTTTTCGTAGACTACATGAAAGTAGCCTGCTGCTTATAAAACCTTGCGATGTTGGTAAAAAGTTTTCACAACCAAAACGCTTATTTACCGAGCTAAAGCAAAGCATGTCTATGGTCGGACAGATTCTGGTCGCAGAACCAAAATTAGCCCCACTAAATAAAATATTGCCACTAGTGTGTTGTGGTGTTGCCGGTAGAACGTCAGGGCAGCACATAAGGATACAATTCGTGTTCTCAAAACAAAATGGTATGTTATGGAAATGCTGAGTTTCATCCAACTATCCCCCTATCCAACTGCAAGATGTTCCCGCAAAATTGTGCATGGCTGCAAAAAAGTAGGCAATACAATACACAACAAAGCTTAGTTGAAAAACACTAGTTTAATTTGTGCGTATGCCTCGATGAAGGACGGAGACGATGAGATCTAAAGGCTGTTCTACGCGCTCCTTCAAAAAGCTTATTGGCGACGTTAACACCAGGGTCGGCATGGAGAACATATTTGGTCCTTAACGTGGTCCAAAGTTATGATAACCTCCTCCTTTTTTTGAAGTCGGTTAAAAAGATATTTTGGCTAGGCATCCGTGGGTGTACAGCGAAAGCGAGAACGCCCACTAACACAATGGAAGAAGAAAAATAAGCTGTTTGCGCTTGGGTTGAACAACTGGCGAAACTTTCTAAAGCAAAGAGGCAATTGGCGAAGTTTTTTGGTATCGACCCAAGTCGACAAACGGTAAAAAAACTACAACGTATCTGACACTAGGATGAACTTAGGCTTGATCAGTTTTAAAGAGTTGTTGCTATACTCTAACACCCAAATTCATAAAAAATTAAGAAAACTTTAACTGCTTTATGAATCGAAAATTTGTATGAAAATGTCACTTTATAAAGCTATTTTAACCTATTTTATTTTTTATGAATAAGGCCATGAAACTACACCAAGCTTGCCTTCAAAACCTATGTACAAAACCTGAAGATAATTGATCAGATGCTTAGCAAAGGATTCGAATAAAAGGAATTTGAGCGTGTCCTTATATGCATTTTTTCATGAAAAGCAAAGCATGAAAACGTGTGTCAAAAAAGAATTTCAAAGAAAATTCCAAATAATTCCGGGAGGTACCAAAATATCCAGAAATACACGAAATATGCAATACGAAAAATCTCGAAAGAAAAATACGAAACATGAATAATAAATACAGAAATGTCTCGATCATGTTTATAAAAGTCCCGAAAAATCCCATAAGTTCTCGAAATGTCCTGAAATATAATTTCGGAAGAATGCCGAATAAGCACAAAAAATTTTGAGCAAAAAACATGAAAGATCACGAAGTATTTAAATTTATTGTCAAAGGCGAAAAGTGCCTCACAGATACAGAAACCGCCAAGATAACGTCAGCGACATTTTTTTTTTAATTTTCTTTTTAATGCAGGAATGTATCTAGAAGCTCTAGGAATATTTCTGCATCAAAAAGAAAATTTTGAAAAAAAATGTCGCTTACGTTATTTTGGCGGTTAGGGCTCGAAATGTTCTATAACTAAGTGATACATTCCAATCGATTTCTTTTTTTAGCCGAGAATCCAACTTGAAAATAAATTTTTGTTTGCAATTTTGATGCAAAATTAAAAAAATAACAATTATTTTTGATTTTTATTTCACAAATCCAAAATTATAACTATTTTTGATTTTTATATAAATATCTGTAGATAACAGTTATTTTTGATTTTTATATTATATGTCTTAGATAACAGTTATTGAAGACTTTTATTAATAAAAGTCATCAATAAAAATCAATCACCGACTTTTATTTTTTAAATCATACGTGTGCATGTCATTATCATTTTTCACAGTTAGGAAAGCGTTGGAGAACCAAAATCTACTACGACCTATACAAATGACTTTTATAAGTATGATTTTAAAAATAAAAGTCAGTGACTTATTTATATTGATGACTTTTACAAATAAAAGTCTTCAGTAACTTTTATATAAGATATATAATTTAAAAATAAAAAATAACTGTTTTTGCAGGTTTCGGATTTATAAAATAAAAACCAGAAAAAAATGTTATTTAAGGAGTAACTAAATAAAAGCCAACAAATAATTGTTTAAGTGAGATTTTTTTAACAAAATCTAACACTTTCGAAAAAATCGGTAATGTCCCGAAAAAACTTTCGAAAGTTCCAGAAAATATTAAAAAATCTTGATTTTGCTACCGCAAACAACGTTGAAAAATAAGTCTTGATAATTCTTGAAAAAATTAAAAAAAAAAATTTTCAAAGTCACAAAATAGTCGGACAAGTTCTTGAAGAATCTGAAAAATTCGCGGGAATCGATATGCAAAATATCTCGAAAAATACCAAAAACTTATAGTAGGAAAACGTTACAAATTGCAAACTATTTTATTTAATTTCCAATTCCTCAAATTTCTCAAAGGTACCGAAGCATAAAAAACCAAAAATTCCGAGAAGTCAAGAAAAATCCAATAGTATTCTGATAAAATTACAAACGTTCCAGAAAAACTTCGAAGAAAACTAAGTAAAATAGGAAAAGGCTCTCCTGAAGAGTTTCGAAAGATTCTGAAAAAAACATAAGACCTATAGAAAAGTTTCGAAAAAATTCAGCAAAGTGCCGGGAAAATCGCAAAAAAATATCCTAAAAAGTATAATTAGATGAATCCTGAAGAGCCCAGAAAAAATCCTGAACTGTTCAAAAAAAACTCTGTGAAAAGTCTCGAAAACAAACTCATTTCATCAATGTCTACAAATTTGCACGTAAAAAAGACTACGACCAAATTCACAGTGCGTAGTTATACACTGAAAAGGGTTTAACTATTGATTTTCATATTCACAGTGCTTAGTTAGCATGAGTTCATACCCACATGCCCCCAACTATAAATTTAAATTTTTTTTGTGGAGCGAGATTCAAATTTGTATAGAAAAATACTGATTTTTCCAAATTAAATAATTTCAGGGGATATGAATTTCCATTGCTAACTATACGACTGTGATTTTGAATTCATAGTCAAGCTCTTATTTGTGGTTAAGGTAACAATAGTTTAACTACTCACTGTGAATACCGCCGGAGAGACTGAACTTTTTGAAGCTAGTCCCCATATTTAAAAAAAATTGCTTTTATATGGGTGTGGTTTTTATTCTTCTTCGATTCTTAAGACTCTAAGCAAAGTGAGGCCAAAAGAAATTGAAGTGAAATCAATTGTGAACCACAAATCTGCACAAGGTTACAAACTATCGAAATATCTAAAATCGTTGCTGAAAAAAAA
>NW_016164123.1:24035-28330 GCF_001687245.7 Rhagoletis zephyria | reverse complement strand
ATTCAAATTTGTATAGAAAAATACTGATTTTTCCAAATTAAATAATTTCAGGGGATATGAATTTCCATTGCTAACTATACGACTGTGATTTTGAATTCATAGTCAAGCTCTTATTTGTGGTTAAGGTAACAATAGTTTAACTACTCACTGTGAATACCGCCGGAGAGACCGCACTTTTTGAAGCTAGTCCCCATATTTAAAAAAATTGCTTTTATATGGGTGTGGTTTTTATTCTTCTTCGATTCTTAAGACTCTAAGCAAAGTGAGGCCAAAAGAAATTGAAGTGAAATCAATTGTGAACCACAAATCTGCACAAGGTTACAAACTATCGAAATATCTAAAATCGTTGCTGAAAAAAAACTGGAAATGCCCAATAAATATACAATACAATGCGCGAGTTAATTGAAATGATGAAATCGCTAGACATACCCAAGGATGCGAAATAAGCATCGTTTGATATCAAGGATATTTACATATCGATACCACCGGAGGAACAATTACCTACTTGATGAAAAAATTGCTAGAAAAACAGACAAGAACGTAGTAACGGAAATCGTGAACCCTTTGAGGATAACACCAGACCAAAACTATTTCAAGTTTATTTATAGAATANACTGGAAATGCCCAATAAATGTACAATACAATGCGCGAGTTAATTGAAATGATGAAATCGCTAGACATACCCAAGGATGCGAAATTAGTATCGTTTGATGTCAAGGATATTTACACATTGATACCAACGGCAGAAACAATTACCAACTTGATGAAAAAATTGCTTGAAAAACAGACAAGAACGTAGTAACGGAAATCGTGAACACTTTGAGGATAACACCAGACCAAAACTATTTCAAGTTTATTTATAGAATATAAAGGCAAACACATCTGCAATTCTATTGGAGGTGTTCATGCAATATTTATACGAAAAATATGTGAAGGAGCTGACAACCTAGTAGTAAAGGTATACGCGAGCGATGTCGATGGTAACATATGTATTGTAGGCTATTTCAACGGCCAGCACACAAATATAAGATTCACTATGGATAAGGAAAATGAAGGAAATATAAACTATTTGGACATAGCAATTAAAATAAGTAAGGATTTCAAAAAATTCTAGTTCGAGATATATAGGAAGCCTAAGGCCACAGACACGATAATACATAATAATTCAAATCGCCCTCAACAGCACACGAAAGCCGCCTTTAGGCATCTGGTAATGAGGCTCGAACGAACTCCACTGGAAAAAGCAGTTTACTACAAAGAACTTAATACAATATATCGACTGCTGAGTGCAAGAACGCCCTATTTAAAAATTTGGTTGAAGAACGCCCTTTTTCGTTTCGAAAACACCCTATCTCAGCTGCCGATACAAAACGCCCTATATCAGCACATTTTCAATACATTTAGAAGTGGGATAGGGCGTTTTTGAACCGAATGCTAATGCGGAAACAAGCGATGTAGAAAAAGCCTAGTAAGCAAGATATGAGGGGCACAAAAACAAAGAAATAAAATATAAGTCTTAACCTACACAGGGAAGTCATCATACGAATTGGCTAAGGTATTCCAAAAGCCGCATTTAGAACAAAGAATAACGTAGCAAGGATACTACAAAATATGTATCACAAACGTAGAAGACCCAATTGATAAGCAAGGTGTTGCGAGTTTCAACACGCGAAACAACAGCGACGCACGCGAAAAGATGAGAGTTGGCCATCTTCCAACGCCAAAGTTCTATGTGGACGGGCCTTAAGACTATTAGCACGGCTATAAATAGTAACGAACAAACAGAAACTATTCAAACGAAAAATTACACTGACGATCGCACACTGCCGAAAACGGTTTATTTCCAAACCAAATTTCCTAAGGGATGACGGAAAATCGTTCCAAAATACATTAATTTGAATACTAAGTTTGGGTTTGGCAAGGAGATAACTGACAACTAAATACTTACTACACTTCAGCGAGGAGAAAAAATAGAAGTTTTTAGAATTTCTGATAGATGAAAGATTATTTCTCGGTCAACTGGTTCAACATAGCTTCTACTTAAGGGCCTCTTTGCAAACTTTGAATGGCTCATACCGAGAATTGGGAAATTCGGTTAAAAACACTAAACTATCCACTAAATTAAGCTATGTAAATTGGGAGGCTATATCAAGTGAGTAAAACCTACCAAGAAAAATGCTAAATTTAAAATTAATTCCTAAAGGAGTAACTTTTAACACTATCCCACAGTCAAACTTAAATCAATTCAGAATTCAACGAATTGATGCAAGAAGCAAGTAAGCGTCTTTGAAATTTCGCACAAGCTCTAGCGGCATACAAACATCCTATATTCCGAAACAATTTGACACTTTGTATGCAGAAATTGCCGCAAATTGGTGGCAGAAATGACATTAATGAACCGCCAAATGGCTGCTGACAAGCAATAACTAATGGCAAATGTTAGACGATAATCCCAACAATGCCATGCCACCATTAGTGGCATCAGCAGAAGGATAAGTAAAAACAGCAATAGAGTTGGAGAACAAATGAATTGGCGACCGAATTAACCTCAACCCAAAGGCGAATAAGTGAAACGATTGCACAGTTAAATACATTTCATATAAGTAATAGTAGGAATGTACTTTAACTACATATGCGCGCACACATGTCCTTAAACCGGCATTACTTAAGTCCTAGTACGAGTATGGGTGGATGCTTATGTAATGGCTTTGCGCTGCCAGCAGCATCAAATATGTAGTTAAAAGTCCATTTTCTAAAACGACATTCCCTCGGGATAATTGAGTTGAATGGTGAGCGAATGAAGAACAAAAGTTCTAGTCTACAGTTTACGGCGCGCATATCGCCTCCACTTATTGGCATCCAAAAGTTCTATGTAGCTCATTTTGCATATACATACATACATACACCCTGCAGGGAAAGCTACTAGTCGGGAGCTAAATAGAATACTACCACTTTGCGTTTCAATCCAACTATCAACACGCTCTATCTTTTTCCAATGTTAGCGATTGGCCGATTCACCCTCCGGGAAAGGAATAGTATGGCAATTTACACGCGGCGCTCTAACAGTCGCAATTTCCGACAGAGTAAAGTATTAGCGTGCCATTCCAGAGGTCTGTGCGTCAAATCCTCGGTAGTGGAAATGTTTTTTCTACTTTTACAAGCTTTTTTTATGTTTCACCTACACACAAAATCAAATTTTGCAATCAATTTTTAGTCAACTTCCCGACGAGCTAGAGACTTGAAACTTGGTTCAGAACCCGACTACAATGCAATATGAAAGATGAATTAGTCCGCTAGGTGACGCTGATATCGAAATATTTAAAGAATCGGTATTTATGATCTGATACATTTACAAATTAGTCATTTATATTTAAATTGAAATATTTTACATTAACTTGCATTGATTTAATTAGAAAAGTCTTAGCCACAGCCAACACTTGTAAGAAAAGGAATTAGAAGCGTTTTATTTTTAGCTATGGAAACTTAAAATACTAGTTAATGAACTGGTATGTTTACTGACTGGTTTGCGTTTTCTTTGCAAGGCATACACTCTCATGCACTNTGTTTTATTTTTAGCTATGGAAACTTAAAATACTAGTTAATGAACTGGTATTTTTACTGACTGGTTTGCGTTTTCTTTGCAAGGCATACACTCTCATGCACTTGAAAAGGAACCGTGCCTTTTCACTTTTTTTGGGATATTTTTTTCCTGTTTATTGAAAAATTATGTTTACCTATAACACAGTTCTCAGTCTTACAAAAAATATATAAAAACAGATTTGTAGAAAATATAAAAAATCGTCTAATTTTCATCGAAATTTCACACTTTTTTCTCTTGTTTTTAGAAATTTTTGAGTACAGTTTTACAGCCCATCCAATTTTAGTATAGTAACGTATAACTTATACGGAATAAGCTTAAAATAGCCACAAATTACAGTTAATTTTTGATAAATTCTTTTACCGGCGCTCTTCAACAATTTTTTTCCATATAAAATTTGTTGGCTCTTTTAAAACAGGCGAACATGCGTTATATGGAAAAAATTGCGGACAATTTTTCAAAAATCAACTGTAATTTGTAAACCGCAGACTAAAAAAAATCTAAAAATTCTAGGAAATAATTTCCAAATTTTGATGAAAATTATGTGATTTTTTTCTACAAAGCTTGAAACTTACGTTTACATTTTTGGTTTTTGTTAAAGAATAAACTGTATATTAATTTAAAAATAATTGAATTTAAAAATAAGAATAAGAACCCAGAAATAAAGCGTAAAAATATACCCTATTCAAGTGCACGG
>NW_016164123.1:18364-23471 GCF_001687245.7 Rhagoletis zephyria | reverse complement strand
CTAGATCGCCCTCACCCGCTTCGTTGAGCGTATGAAATTTCAAAGTGCTACATTGAGTAAAATTTATTTCAAGAAAACTCAATTAAAAAACAGGAGGTTTAAAATTTGTTTAACCACCTTCAAAATATTTTCAAACTAAAACTTTATTAAACTTCTCACTTGTCATACTTTTTCAATTAACTTATCCCCTGAACTCAATTTGAGATTTTAAACAGATGAAAACCTCTTACATGTAGTATTGAAATGAAGCCCTTTAAAAACTATTTCGATTGACACCCATATTGTAATAATTCATTTAAATTATTTAATAATTTGAATTTAATTTTTACAGTGATACATATTCAAAACCATTTCGATTTATACCAATCTTCTATATTAATAAATATATATTTTGAAAACCGTTTTTTATGTGTTCGCAAATCTCGAGAACGGCCGAACCGATTTTTTTTGAAATTTTGGACACCTGTTTCAGACGTCCCAAAAATGGTTATAGGCTAAAAAAAATTCGATATATAAATGGTGCGTAGCACCTCCCATACAAACCGATTTTTTGATACTGCATATCTCTGGAAGTATTCATGGTAGAATACTTGAACTCGGTACTGTGATATATGAAACCAATCTTATATTACTGGAAAAAATGGGCTACATACGCATACTCGTGGAGAAAAATTGGGGTTATTGGAAAAGGGAACGTGGTACCTCCCATACATACTGAATTTTTCATACTACATACATATCTCTGGAAATGTTCATGGCAGAGTACTGGAACTTGGTATAGAGATATGGATGTGAAATTAATCGCATACTCTTGGAGAAAAATTGGAGCTATTGGGAAAGGAACGTGACACCTCCCATGCAAGCCGAATTTTTCATACTGCATATCTCTGGAAGTGTTCATGGTAGAATACCGGAACCTGGTACGGCGAATATGAAATCAATCTTATACTCGTGGAGAAAAATGGGCTAATTGAAAAGAGGACGTGGCACCGTACAAACGTATATATATAATTCTTCTGTGTGTTTGTGAGTGAAATCCTCTTAAATTCCCGGACCGATTTTAACGAAGTTTTTTGTGTGCTTTGAGTGGCTCTCTGGATGGTGCAGATTCACAATTTCACCCGCCAGTTGGCGCTGGAGTTAAGTTGTTTCTAAAAATCTTGATCCACTTTGGCTAATATTCAAAATATGTATTGGTAACGATAAAGGCAATACTATTGCCAAAAGGGGCTGCCAGCTGGCGCTGGAGTCATTACGAATAATTGCCAAGTTAGAAAAGGTGCCGTGAATGTCAGATTAAATCGACCGGTCGCTCCACTGAGTATATCGAAATCTTGTGTGTTACGATTGGCCCAATGGATATGATTTTCCAGTATTATTATGCGTTTAAGGTTCATTCGTAGACACCAGGGTTGAGTTGTGCAGGGGTAAATCTCAAATCACCACCGATAAATCAACTGCCAGAACCATTGCGCGCTTTTTACCGTAAGTAATTTGTAAAAAGGTAGCAACCCTTGTGAAAGACGTAAATATTATACAAAACTTTCGAACTAAATGTTTCTTATCAATATTTCGTTTGACAACCATATTTTATTTCTTCAGATAGCTTGCTTGTAATCAATTTAAATTTGACTTTTCAAACAGGTGGCGACTCTTTTCAAAATATATTCGAGCTTTTTTAAGCCTCTTGACATCCATATTTTTTAATATACTTTCAAATAAATAACTCCCTTAATTGAAGTTGAATTTGATTTGTTTAAGAGGTTGCAGCCCTCCATGAGTAGATAAATATTTTATATATCTCCATACCAAGTTCCAGTAATCTATCAAAAATATTTCCTGAGAAATGCAGTACGAAAAATTCCGTTTTTATGGGAGAGGCCACGCCCCCTTGTCTAATCGAGATTAAATCTATCCTATATTTTAAGTTGGGCTAAAAGACACCAGTGTACAAAATTTCATGATAATCAGTTGAGTAGTTAAAGCGTGAAATACGCTGCAAACAAACAAACTCGCTTTCGGATTTATAATATTAGTAAGGATAAGGACTTTTTTCATTTTATGTAATTTATGTATATATTTAATTTTACTTTTTTTATTTTCATTTGCTTTATTTTATATCACATTTTTTATTTTACTGTTTGTTAATTAAAATTTTTAGAGTTGAATTTTATTAATAAGTCAACAACAGCTAACTATACGCAACGTAAAAACTATATAGAACTTATAAAAACAGAATGACAACGAAATAAATGAAAATTGTATTGGTCATGGGACTTGAACCCGCGACCTTGCGGCTCGTTTATTCGCATTACTTTTACACACGAGCTTTTATTTAAGTTCATGACGAAGTGGTTCAGCATAGTTTTCTATGCAATGAGGTTCTCAAAACACCTTTCTATCGATAGTCCACAATAAGTCCGACATATAGCATTTGACCACCATCTCTTATTAATTAATCTCTTATAATACGTGGGAGAATTTTAAAAAGCGGTCAAACATAATGATGTATTGATAGCATATCAGGCAGTTTATCTGCATTTAGAAGAAGATACGATATTCGCTTGTCTCACTTTCGAAACAATACTTTCCTCTGAATACATAAATTAAAAAATATCGCAAATAAGAATTTTCATGCGCTTATGGCTAGTTCATGTGGTATTCCGTTCGTTCCGCTGCTTTATTATCAGAGACTCTGGTAAACGTACCTTTAATCTCTACTTCTCTCATGTTGGGGATCTCGGAGCTGTTGCAAGCTCTCGTCAGTTGCGTCCGGCTCTCTTGTACCGGGAATATATTGTTAAACATGCTATTCCAGAACAAATGAACAATTACTGGTTTATTTATCTCAAATCAATAACTAGCAGCGCATGTCAATGGAGAAAGAGCAATCCAGAAGGTTCATAACACTCTCTCTTGGTCTTAGTCTGGAAGACGTAGCAACCTTTAATCCATCAAATATATGTATTTATACGACTAATTTTTATGTAAACACCCAAAAAAACAGCTGTTTATGACTGAGTAGATGCATATAAAACGACGCTGCTCATTAAAATCCCATTATTGTGTTACAAATCTACTACAATCCATCACAGAGTACTGGCGAAAACAACCTAAACTATTAAAGTCACAAGCGTCATGCTGAGCAACCGCATAAAATATTATGAACGATGGGGAAGCCAAAGCAAATAAAGGAGTAACTAAGTAAACAAAAAAAATCTGGAAGCACTGTCATTTCTGCGCCACCAAAAACGCATGTTCGTGCAAAGCTGACACATTAATTTGTTCCCCAAGGACCACCAATGAACTGCGCGAGGCGCCAACTACGGAGTGCTCAAACGATCGACCACAACGTCAAAGCACCATGACTGTAGCATAACAACAGGCGCACAAGCCCGCGTTGATACAAGGAGAACCTGAGCCAACCAGCATAATACGCAAAGCAACCGAGTAACAGCGAGTGGAGGAAATGTATGCCAACAGGAATGGGCGTGCGCTTCTGGTACATTTAGATCCACTACTGGTTCGCGATAAATCTCTTTTGTATTCAAACAACTGGCGAATTAAACACGGCGATGTCATAGAAATTGGAAACTGTCCCCCGCTGCATTACCTTTTCTATAGTTCGAAACCAGTCCTTAATTCGACAGATACGATCTAGTTCGCTTTGCACCCCGTGTTCTATAGTTCCGAGACAGTTATAAAATCGACGGACAGTAACATGATGTTTTCAAACCGAGTCTTCTTTGTTTTACCATGGTAGGGATTTTTAATTATTTGCAAAGCAGTGTGTTTTCAATCTGAAACGAAATTTGTTTGAATTAATGTTAATTAAAGTAATTTGAAAGTACGTTTACATACCCTTGGCTGTAGCAGAATTTGCAGAGGTGCTTGCTTTTATTGGTTAGATTCCAGAAGGTCCCAAAATGTTAAAATGCTCACACAATTTTTCTATTTTTTTGTATTACCAAACTACGAAAAACATCTGCGAAGTGCAGACTGAGAGCGTATTTGAACGAAAAACCAGCCAATCAAAAACCTATTTAAAGTAAACCAACCCCCCGCTGCATCCCTTTTTCTATATTTTCGAACCAGTTTAAATTCGTCATTTTAGATATAGATTTCTAAAAATAAAATTTTTTTAAAGTAACACATTCGATGCTTTTGAATAGGTTAACGATCTAGTTACTATCGGACTGGTTCGTTTTCGGCAAGGGAAATCTAGTACAAAACTATAAATTTGGTTCACCAGTTCGAGGTTTTCCTACAGGGTGTATGTACAAATAAATATATGTAGGTATGTGGGTATGTACATGAGTGTAGTAGTGGTGAAAATTAACGTTAAATAAAAGTATGCAAGTAACCCACAAACAAGTTACTAGAGTATATGCGAAAATCCTTTTTCTTACACTACTGACTTTGTCACCGCACAGCATTGAGCGAACGTAGCGGGTGAAAGTGTTTGCAGAGTGAAGTGTGGTAAGTAAATATGCGAAATAAATTGAGTTGTTAAAGCTGAGATAAGTAAATGAGGACAAAGAAGCCGCAACGTAGCATGTTTGCACGGCGCACAAAGCGGGCGAAATAGAGGAAAAACGAACAGAAAATATAGAAACGATAAAGCGCAAGAAAAAAAATTGCGTTAATGAAAATACCGCAAAAATTAAGTCGAAATTGGCTTGCCAGCAACCGAACATATTGGTTCAACTGCTGGTGTTGTAGTTAGCGGCATAGGAGGGCCGGTTGGTGGAAAGTTTCTGCTTATATATATATAGCAGAATATGTAGTATTTTTTTTAATTTTGTGTACATGTAGAAACCTACATGTATTTGTACGTATGTGCAAAAATGTATGGTGTATAGAACACGGCATTTATACGCAATATCCGGGGACCGAAAAAAAAGGTTTAAGTGCCACGATTTTTATTTTTAGCTCATGGCAAAATCGTTATTTTTTTCAGTAAAATTTAATCATTATTTTGTGCTTTTTGGCTGCGCTCAAAACCATAGCAGATAAACAGAGACCACATAAAAAAGCTTGCAAAAAGTTCACAAAAAAGAACTAGTTAAACAAAATTAATTAAACTTCAAAAAATGTTCATCAAACT
>NW_016164123.1:0-18339 GCF_001687245.7 Rhagoletis zephyria | reverse complement strand
TTCCTACTCAACTTAACTTAGTTTAGCAATTTTTTGGACTTAAGCCAAAAGTTAGCCTACTTTTTATTCAGCTTATTCTTGACTAGGATTAGGTTAGAGTCGCTGCCCCGCGCAAGCGCTCAACAAACGTGGGCTGGAGAACCTCGTTGTGATACTTGGAATTTTTCTAAAAATTATGAATGAAAAAATTGTTATTGTGGTTTTTTTAATTTCTCCAAAGGTTTGAAATGGGGATTTATATGGTGTTAAGTATTGTATAACTAAACAATTAAATTAAAAAATTAATAAAATTAGAACAAACAAAAAAATAGTCAAAACTGGCCAAAATGTCTTGTCCCTATTTTTTCACATAGCAGTATATATATACAATTTTATAACATGTTTCCACGAACAATTCGCCGCTGTCAGTTTAGATCGTTTATGTCAACGACTTGTTTTGGATTGAATTTTTTAAACAGTTGGCAACCTTTTTTTTGTCTGTCACTTATATTGTGATACATATACATTCAATACCTAATATTGAAACCCTATAATTAAAGTTGAATTTTAATTTGCAAACATGTGTATACCCGGCTATACATCAATATTTAGTTTAGAAGTAAAGCGTTTTCAAGACTCTTTAGCATAATATCTATATTGTAATTACCAGGGTACGGATTTAATGGAAACTGCATTTTTTCGGCAAAAGAGATAAAGTATATTCGATTAATAATGTCCACGATTTAGCTTTCCATAATTTCATATATACAAATTTGATGTTGCCTCTTTTTGCCTTTTTAAGATATTTGCCTTTTCTACCTTTAATTGTAAAGGGCAAGGAAATATACCTTAATCCTGATAATATGAGAGCCTTAAAACTTTTATCAACTCACGCCGAGCGCACGTTTACTACATTCAAGGGTTTTCTTTGCGAAAATCGAATGAAAATGCTTTTAAAATACATCTTGTGGCTCAATGTTACTACAACTATTGAGATTAAAGTTTGTGAGATCAATACCCGAAGGAGAAAATTGTCAACGATTCAAAGTACAAATTTTTCATATAAAGAAACTATTTCATAATTTCTCACTTTTTACTTGTAAAATAAACATTTCTAAAATCAATGTATTTTTTGATTATTTTTCGGTTTTTGTCTTTTTTTAGTGCCTCATTTTGCCTTCTTTGTGGTTTCTAGTGCCTTTTCCTGCCTATTTAGTTATTTTATTTTGCCGTTTTTTAAAGGATTTTAGGTCATAAAAATCCGATCGCTGCTAATAACTCATTTAACTATGAAATAATTGTATTTGAATTTAGTTTTAAAACAGGTGGAAACCCTCTTCAAATACCTCAGAAAATTCTACTTGTTTAAGCTGAACATTTCTAAACACTCTTACGTTTGACAATAATAATAAGTATACTTGATTTCAATCTGCCTTTTAAAATAAGTGGCAACCCTCTTCAGAATATTTTCAACTAAAACCTTATTAAACCCCCTTTCGTCTGACATCCATATTGGTAATACAGATTCCAGTTACCTAATTCCTTTATTTCAAGTAGCATTTGATTTTTCAAACAGGTGGCAACCCTCCTACATGTAGTTTAGAAATAAAACCCCCATCAAAAGCATTTAGATTGATACTCATATTGTAATAATTAATTTAGCTAATTGAATTTAATATTAAATCGGGTGGCAATGCTTGTAAACACCTCAATAACATTCTAAACGTTCAACCTGGTTTCTTTACAATATTTCGTTTGGCACCCGTATTTTAAAGGTAGCTTGCGAATAATTATTTTAAAATTGAATTTGCAAACAGGAGGCAACCCTTTTCAAATTTTTAAAAACTACAACTTTTTTAAACCTCTTGACATCCATTTTTTAATATAATTTTCAAGTAAATAATTCCCCCTAACACAAGTTGAATTTGACGTTTTAAACAGGTAGCAACTATACCCCATAAGTATGGAAGTGATTTTATATATCTCCATACCAATTTCCAGTACTCCATCACAAGCATTTCCTGAGATATGAAAAATTCCGTTTGTATGGAAGCTGGCACATCACCTCTTCCATCGAGAATAAATCTATCTTACATTTTATGATGGGCTAAATGACACCAGTGTACAAAATTGTATGATCTGTTGAGTGGTTAAAGCGTGAAAGCGTAACAAACAAACAAACTCACTGTCAAATTTATAATATTAGTAAGCATACTGCTTTCGGACATTAAAAATGTATGTAGCAAAATACAAATATTTTTCGCACACAGTTGTGCATATCGCACATAGTTGTACTTGGCGTATGAGTAACATTTCCATGCTAAATTGAGACTTTTTCCACTCGCAATGCAAACTTAAAATGAAAATATCTTGGGAAAATGATCCCATCTAGATAAACGGTGTACAGATCCGGAATCTACGTCCTTCCGGTGTTATCATCTCTCCATGACTTGAACTACAAAATTAATAACAGAGTAAATTTTTACTTTGGTGAAATCAAAAATGGTTCCTATAAAAATGCACAATCTACGTAGGTAGTCCTGCTGGGGCAGCATGTTTGAGTAGTTGCGCCAAGAACCCAGTCTGTTTTGTACATTTTTATATGCTTGTATGTTGTACATACATACATGTGTGCGCCTCTATCGGCAAAGGCATCTTTATGCGCGTCATGCAACAACACTGCAGTCACATGCAAATACATAAATGATTTATGCTTTCAAAAACATCTGTATGTGCAAAGCTAAAAACATTTATATGCATGCATGTGCATATGTATGTATGTACATATGTATAAGTTTGGTTCATAGTGCCAACAGGGTGTCTTTGTGAATTATTAGTCAGTGCAAAGTGACGCAAAATTGGCGCACCACTGACCAGCCACAACAATTGATAATCGAATCGTACGACCATCTACATACATACATACGTAAGTACTCCTACAAATGCTTGTATGCATATAAGCGTGCGTACTTACATACTTACATATAAACATATGCACATGCTAGTATTTGCAATATTTTATGGTACATACCCGGTATTGTTTAGTGGAAAAGTTTCATCCTTTCAGCTGCATAGAACCCTCCTTTTCAAATTAGCTTTGCTGATACTGCCGCAAATTATTAGCTTATGCAGCTTGGTGATACAAAAATTATAGTCATTGCAGAAAATGCTTCCGCACACGCCTCCACAAGTTCCTTTGGCTTGGTAGAAACTATTCGATATTCTATTCTACGACGACGGTCCTACATATATACATATGTATGTACATGTGTCTGTATAGTTTGTAAGCAATGCATAAAAACCATTCTTAAGTATTTCACAAAATGGTGGCAAGTTTTTTGGATATGATCCAAGTGTGGCAAACGAGTAATAAGCGCAGTGGATTATTTTAGTAAAGAAGGAAGGAATTGCCTGTTATGCGGTTACTCAAAAATAGGGCAAAGTTTAACTGTTCCAGTACAGGCACGTAATGGGGTGCCAGAGTATATATAGTATATGGTGGACAAATGGATATGCTGATGACTTTGTTATCTACAAGATAGGCTGGGATAAGGAGACCTTATGCTCCAGGAAGCAGTCTACTCTAAACGTAACCGTAAGATGGTTCGATCAAACCCAAATTGAGTGCAACAGAGATTGAGTTCTCTCGATAGGCGAAATATCTAGGCGTAGTATTAGGTAACAGACTAAACTGGAACTCAAATTTCACAGTAGTTATCAATAAATCCACGAGGTAATTTGATGCTTGTCAAAGGTTCCATAGCAAGACTTGTGGGATATCCCCGAAACTATCATTCAGTATAATGATAAAACCGATTGTCACTTATGCGAAACTGACAAAAGCCAAGCAAGCAACATCCAGCGCCACTCTGGGTAAGCTCTAAACCCTGGTTTGCTTGGCCTTAACGGAGGCCATGCACACGTATCCGACAGAGGCACTTGGAGTCACAGCAGCCCTCTAGCTACACTTATAGAGAATGACGCTTGCTGGAGCGCCTTGAGACAGCCGAACCTAAGCAGCTTGAAAGCTGGGGATTTATGGCTAGAAAAGTGAAGAAGCAGTTCTATTACCTCAGTGGCAGCAGCAAAATTAAAAATAAATCTATTCTCGTCGAATTTCGCCAGACGAACTTTGTCATTGCTTTGGTTGTGTGCAATCTATTCTATCTGCAGTGTGTTTTAATTTTGACAGTGAACTTTCTTTCCACGAAGTTCGCACAGCGAATTGATTCTAACTAATGTATGCAATTTATTGCAGTTTTCACTTACAGGTCTAACTAAATTATAGAAAGAAAAAAAAAGTTAGAGAATTTCCCCCTGTTTCAAAATTGCAGTTTATTTAAATTGATAAGATAAAGTAAATATTGCAGTATGGCTGCCAAAAGAAAGAGGTTTAGGAAGGCTTACAGTTGAACATATTTTTGTTGATGGTTGCCACTTGTGTTGGGAAGTATCGAGTACTTTTGAGGATCGAGTTCTTTGGTATCGATACTTTTAAGGATCGAGTATTTTTGAGAGTACTGAGTACTTTGTTTAATATAAACATGCTGGTAACATTTCAATGCTTAGCGTAGAAATCTCACAACTGACAGCACTTTATTCAATCTAACTAATATGTATGTTAATCCCAAACTACGTCAAATATGTGGATAACCGTACTGGATACTAATATTGCATTTGAAAATTATTGAAACTTGAAATTGAGTACAATCATTTTTTGAATAGAGGTAAATGTAAAGAGAATCCAGTACGATGTATTGTGGAACTCAGTACTTTTAAGTATCTATTCGACACTGAGTACTTTGAATCGATCGTATATGTATCAAGATGATGATTGGAACAGAGTATTTTTGAGTATAGAGTATTTTCGACTTCTTTTGTGAGTACTGAGTACTTTTGAGTACTATCGATACTATTAAAAATCGGGTACTGCCGATCCTTTTGAGAATCGAGTTCTGAGTACTATGGGTATCGATATTGCCCAACACTAGTTGCCACCTGTTTGAAAATTTGTATTCAATTTAATTGCTAAGGTAAATTGAGTATTGCAATATGGGTGACTAACTGAAGAGGTTTAGAAAAGTTTACTGCCGAAAATAGTTTTTGAGAAGGGTTGCCATCTGCTTGAAAAATTGCATTAAATTAAATTAATAAAATAAATGTCTGATAAGAGTTTATAAAAGAAAACACACAAATGAAAATTTCACAATGTTAACCAATTTTCAAACCTAAAAAAATTTCATAAAAATTCCTAGAAAATTTTCAAGTGTACAGTTTTGTAGCCCATTAAATTTTCTTAAAAATCTATTCTTATATTCATAGCAGAAAATGCGGCAACACCCTCAGCAAAAAATCATCAGCAATTTTCAGTTGCTTGGGCCTTACACTTCACTATACTAGTAAAGTACTCAGAACTCGATTCTCAAAAGGATCGGCAGTACCCGATTTTTAATAGTATCGATAGTACTCAAAAGTACTCAGTACTCACAAAAGAAGTCGAAAGTACTCTATACTCAAAAATACTCTGTTCCAATCATCATCTTGATACATATACGATCGATTCAAAGTACTCAGTGTCGAATAGATACTTAAAAGTACTGAGTTCCACAATACATCGTACTGGATTCTCTTTACATTTACCTCTATTCAGAAATGATTGTACTCAATTTCAAGTTTCAATAATTTTCAAATGCAATATTAGTATCCAGTACGGTTATCCATATATTTGACGTAGTTTGGGATTAACATACATATTAGTTAGATTGAATAAAGTGCTGTCAGCTTGTGAGATTTCTACGCTAAGCATTGAAATGTTACCAGCATGTTTATATTTAAAGAAAGTACTCAGTAGTCTCAAAAATACTCGATCCTTAAAAGTATCGATACCAAAGAACTCGATCCTCAAAAGTACTCGATACTTCCCAACACTAGTGGCAACCATCAACAAAAATATGTTCAACTGTAAGCCTTCCCAAGCCTCTTTCTTTTGCCAGCCATACTGCAATATTTACTTCATCTTATCAATTTAAATAAACTGCAATTTTGGAACAGGGGGAAATTCTCTAACTTTTTTTTTTCTTTTTATAATTTAGTTAGACCTGCAAGTGAAAACTGCAATAAATTGCATACATTAGTTAGAATCAATTCGCTGTGCGAACTTCGTGTAAAGATAGAATAGATTGCACACAACCAAAGTAATGACGAAGTTCGTCTGGCGAAATTCGACGAGAATAGATTTATTTTTAATTTTGCTGCTGCCACTGAGGTAATAGAACTGCTTCTTCACTTTTCTAGCCATAAATCCCCACGTTTCAAGCTGCTCAGGTTCGGCAGTCTCAGGGCGCTCCAGCAAGCGTCATTCTCTATAAGTGTAGCTAGAGGGCTGCTGTGACTCCAAGTGCCCCTGTCGGGCACGTGTGCATGGCCTCCGTTAAGGCCAAGCAAACCATGGTTTGGAGTGACGCTGGATGTTGCTTGCATGGCTTTTGTCAGTTTCGCATAAGTGACAATCGGTTTTATCACTATACTGAATGACCAGTACGTTAGTTTCGGGGATATCCCCCAAGTCTTGCCATGGAATCTTTGAGAAGCATAAAATGCCCTCGTGGCTTTATTGATAACCGCTGTGAAATTCGAGTTCCAGTTTTGTCTGTTACCTAGTATTACGCCTAGATATTTAGCCTATTGAGAGAACTCAATCTTTGTTGCACTCAATTTGGGTTTGATCGAACCATCTTACGGTTACGTTTAGAGTAGACTGCTTCCTGGAGCATAAGGTCTCTTCGTCTCAGATTACCTGGTAGATAACAAGGTCATCAGCATATCCATTTGTCCACAATATACTATATATACTCTGGCACCCCATTACGTGCCTGTACTGGAACAGTTAAACTTTGCCCTATTTTTGAGTAACCGCATAACAGACAATGCCTTCCTTCTTTACTAAAATAATGCACTGCGCTTATTACTCGTTTGCCACACTTGGATCATATCCAAAAAACTTGCCACCATTTTGTGAAATACTTAATAATGGTTTTTATGCATTGCTTACATACTATACAGACACATGTATGTATATATGTACGACCGTCGTCGTAGAATAGAATATCGAATAGTTTCTACCAAGCCAAAGGAACTTGTGGAGGCGTGTGCGGAAGCGTTTTCTGCAATGACTATAATTTTTGTATCACCAAGCTGCATAAGCTAATAATTTGCAGCAGTATCAGCAAAGCTAATTTGAAAAGGAGGGTGCTATGCAGCTGAAAGGATGAAACTTTTCCACTAAACAATACCGGGTATGTACCATAAAATATTGCAAATACTAGCATGTGCATATGTTTATATGTAAGTATGTAAGTACGCACGCTTATATGCATACAAGCATTTGTAGGAGTACTTACGTATGTATGTATGTAGATGGTCGTACGATTCGATTATCAATTGTTGTGGCTGGTCAGTGGTGCGCCAATTTTGCGTCACTTTGCACTGACTAATAATTCACAAAGACACCCTGTTGGCACTATGAACCAAACTTATACATATGTACATACATACATATGCACATGCATGCATATAATGTTTTTAGCTTTGCACATACAGATGTTTTTGAAAGCATAAATCATTTATGTATTTGCATGTGACTGCAGTGTTGTTGCATGACGCGCATAAAGATGCCTTTGCCGATAGAGGCGCACACATGTATGTATGTACAACATACAAGCATATAAAAATGTACAAAACAGACTGGGTTCTTGGCGCAACTACTCAAACATGCTGCCCCAGCAGGACTACCTACGTAGATTATGCATTTTTATAGGAACCATTTTTGATTTCACCAAAGTAAAAACACCGGAAGGACGTAGATTCCGGATGTGTACACCGTTTATCTAGATGGGATCATTTTCCCAAGATATTTTCATTTTAAGTTTGCATTGCGAGTGGAAAAAGTCTCAATTTAGCATGGAAATGTTACTCATACGCCAAGTACAACTATGTGCGATATGCACAACTGTGTGCGAAAAATATTTGTATTTTGCTACATACATTTTTAATGTCCGAAAGCAGTATGCTTACTAATATTATAAATTTGACAGTGAGTTTGTTTGTTTGTTACGCTTTCACGCTTTAACCACTCAACAGATCATACAATTTTGTACACTGGTGTCATTTAGCCCATCATAAAATGTAAGATAGATTTATTCTCGATGGAAGAGGTGATGTGCCAGCTTCCATACAAACGGAATTTTTCATATCTCAGGAAATGCTTGTGATGGAGTACTGGAAATTGGTATGGAGATATATAAAATCACTTCCATACTTATGGGGTATAGTTGCTACCTGTTTAAAACGTCAAATTCAACTTGTGTTAGGGGGAATTATTTACTTGAAAATTATATTAAAAAATGGATGTCAAGAGGTTTAAAAAAGTTGTAGTTTTTAAAAATTTGAAAAGGGTTGCCTCCTGTTTGCAAATTCAATTTTAAAATAATTATTCGCAAGCTACCTTTAAAATACGGGTGCCAAACGAAATATTGTAAAGAAACCAGGTTGAACGTTTAGAATGTTATTGAGGTGTTTACAAGCATTGCCACCCGATTTAATATTAAATTCAATTAGCTAAATTAATTATTACAATATGAGTATCAATCTAAATGCTTTTGATGGGGGTTTTATTTCTAAACTACATGTAGGAGGGTTGCCACCTGTTTGAAAAATCAAATGCTACTTGAAATAAAGGAATTAGGTAACTGGAATCTGTATTACCAATATGGATGTCAGACGAAAGGGGGTTTAATAAGGTTTTAGTTGAAAATATTCTGAAGAGGGTTGCCACTTATTTTAAAAGGCAGATTGAAATCAAGTATACTTATTATTATTGTCAAACGTAAGAGTGTTTAGAAATGTTCAGCTTAAACAAGTAGAATTTTCTGAGGTATTTGAAGAGGGTTTCCACCTGTTTTAAAACTAAATTCAAATACAATTATTTCATAGTTAAATGAGTTATTAGCAGCGATCGGATTTTTATGACCTAAAATCCTTTAAAAAACGGCAAAATAAAATAACTAAATAGGCAGGAAAAGGCACTAGAAACCACAAAGAAGGCAAAATGAGGCACTAAAAAAAGACAAAAACCGAAAAATAATCAAAAAATACATTGATTTTAGAAATGTTTATTTTACAAGTAAAAAGTGAGAAATTATGAAATAGTTTCTTTATATGAAAAATTTGTACTTTGAATCGTTGACTATTTTCTCCTTCGGGTATTGATCTCACAAACTTTAATCTCAATAGTTGTAGTAACATTGAGCCACAAGATGTATTTTAAAAGCATTTTCATTCGATTTTCGCAAAGAAAACCCTTGAATGTAGTAAACGTGCGCTCGGCGTGAGTTGATAAAAGTTTTAAGGCTCTCATATTATCAGGATTAAGGTATATTTCCTTGCCCTTTACAATTAAAGGTAGAAAAGGCAAATATCTTAAAAAGGCAAAAAGAGGCAACATCAAATTTGTATATATGAAATTATGGAAAGCTAAATCGTGGACATTATTAATCGAATATACTTTATCTCTTTTGCCGAAAAAATGCAGTTTCCATTAAATCCGTACCCTGGTAATTACAATATAGATATTATGCGAAAGAGTCTTGAAAACGCTTTACTTCTAAACTAAATATTGATGTATAGCCGGGTATACACATGTTTGCAAATTAAAATTCAACTTTAATTATAGGGTTTCAATATTAGGTATTGAATGTATATGTATCACAATATAAGTGACAGACAAAAAAAAGGTTGCCAACTGTTTAAAAAATTCAATCCAAAACAAGTCGTTGACATAAACGATCTAAACTGACAGCGGCGAATTGTTCGTGGAAACATGTTATAAAATTGTATATATATACTGCTATGTGAAAAAATAGGGACAAGACATTTTGGCCAGTTTTGACTATTTTTTTGTTTGTTCTAATTTTATTAATTTTTTAATTTAATTGTTTAGTTATACAATACTTAACACCATATAAATCCCCATTTCAAACCTTTGGAGAAATTAAAAAAACCACAATAACAATTTTTTCATTCATAATTTTTAGAAAAATTCCAAGTATCACAACGAGGTTCTCCAGCCCACGTGTGTTGAGCGCTTGCGCGGGGCAGCGACTCTAACCTAATCCTAGTCAAGAATAAGCTGAATAAAAAGTAGGCTAACTTTTGGCTTAAGTCCAAAAAATTGCTAAACTAAGTTAAGTTGAGTAGGAAAACCTGCTCCCAGTGTTTCCCTGTTTTGGGCAACCTAAAATAATCAGCAATAGAACACAAATATATGTATTTGTACCTAGCCCTCAGTCCCCCTGACCATGAAAACAAAACAAAGTTCAACTGCGTCTATCTACGATTGTTTGGTTTGATCATGTTTTAAGTTTATACTTTTTTACTTAGTTCCTTTCATAGGTGTTTCGGACGTAGGAATCCCCATTACCAAAGCTGCACCCATGGTGGCAATATACCAGGTGAAGTAATTAGAATGCGAATAAAGATTTTGGCACTGCCTTACTTGAAAATTAGCATTTAAAAATTTTACTATAAGGCAGCCGAACGTCAGAAAAAAAGCAAGAGCTGTTACATTATTTCACCTGTTTATAGCGCCATGAGCAGCAACTAAAACCAGTTTAATATTAAAACAAAACGTTGCTTTAAACCACAACGCAGAATGGAAATTCAATGCAATATTTTCCCATTTATTTTTGATACACAAATTATCTAAATAATGTAGGCCCATTGCGGAGGCATTTTCCTACACGGCATATTTACTCACACCTTCTAACATTATACATATGAAGGTAGAATGTACTCCAATATAAGTACATACATATATACATATGGTTATATACGCACATGCATTCATACATAGAGAAACATGCATATGTGGTGTATAGCCATTAATTATCCTGCGGTTCGTGTTCTGTGGCATGTTCTACTCGTACTTCCCTTATTCGTAGCTACTAGTTATTACAATTTTTGTTGTACCTACAATTATTTTGTGATTGTTATTGCTGCAGACTTGCACATACATATATGAATGACCTGGTATTTTAAGATGCACACACAAGTGCATTCATGTGCCAATATAGTAGTTTCTCAATTGCTTTCATACAGCACGCAAACTAAATTAAGTGCACGACCAATTTGTAAATGAGAATTTGTTAAAGTTTTAGCTGGCCGCTTAACGGGCTATGTATGTATGTATATGGAAAGAAATCGTTTAAGTAAATACAACTTGTGAAACAAAAAGAGTTAATTGAAGTAGATGGAAATTAAAGTATGGGGCTAAGATTTGAAATTCATATGGAATGATTAGCGAACACAAAAAGTAACACCGTTGTTGTTTTTTGATGCAGTTCAGGTTGTATTGGCTAGCCACTGTGTGGCTGCGCACATATCGACTAAATTGTATAGCTATTTAGGCCCTGAAAACCAGGAGAAATGTTTAAGAACTCAGTCGCAGTCACCGACGTTAAACTGAAGCCCCTTTTTCCACGGCTGCTTCCCGAACTAATTCGTTACTTGCTAAGAGCAGGGCACCAGTGTTGCCAAAAAAAAAAATTTCGTTTGTAGCTAATACCATGTCCCGACCGACGTCGAAAACATGGTTTCGTTGCTAAAACTGCTTTTCGACCTGAAACTTGCGTTTTCGTACATGTAAAGTCTGTCAATCTGGAAACTCACGTTCCACTCATTCCAATCGGGGTCTGCACTGGTTTTTTTCGATTATTTATCGAAGTGGAGGTCATATTTTCTCATCTTTAATATGCCAGTTCGGATTTATTGTTGTTTGGCTGGCCAAATTAAAATCAGAATTAAAGAAAAAGGTTGTTAATGAGAAGAGAACGAGAAAAACATTTTGTTTTTTTTTAGCAAACAAAGGATGTAAAAGATGAAATTACAGATATTTAATTTGAATATACTACCAAATACACCCAAAACTTTCTGAAGCTAAAAAGTGCTAGATTATTTTGAAAAGTGCTAAAAAAGAGCTAGGAGAGCTAAAGCCCAATTTTGGAGCTAAATAGAAATATAAAAAGCTAAATCTAGCTCCAAGAGCACCCAAATGTCAACACTGCAGTGCACTCGCAGAACATTGGCTCTAAAGTCGCCTCCTTCGTTCCAAATCTCCAGCAAGTTATACCATTCATCAGAGCCTACTGAAAGGCATGTGAAGCCAAAAAACCTTGCCCTATTAGTACGCCAACTATGTAGTGGCCAAGCTCCCTTCCCCTTAAGAGATAAAGGAAACTTGTGTGAGCTTGCTCTCTCCATATAGCCTTAGACACCTTGCAGCAATATGTTTTGGCTCAAAACTTCGCTACTTCTTCAAATCTCCTGAGTGATATTCAACGTGGGTACCTCAATTTCTTAGTTGGTCTTTCAATCGATGATTTTATGTCCGATTTCTTTGGAAGACTAGCCATGTTCCTCTCTCATAAATAATTGTTTGATAAGCGCACTAGAATGGAGGGACATTTTTTTTGTGAATAACGAAAAACTTATCTAATCGGGGATGCTCTATCTTTTGGTAGTACTATCGACTTCGGATTTCGACGGGAAGTGGGTTAAACTGATCGGAAGTTAAGATTAGACATTAATTCTTTTAATACAGATTTAGATTCCTAGGATAAAAATACGCAACATTTTTTGGACGGGTCGTCTAGGGTCTAGCACACGCTTTACATCCATCAGTATCATCGCAGCTCTTTTCACGACGTTCAACTACATACATTTCTTTCAAAACTAACTGCCCTAGTCCAACATCTGTAGTCATCTTCATTACTACGTAAAATGTCAAACTACTAATGTCAAACTCTTCTTAATCCGACCCTAATGTATCGTTCCGTTAATTTTCACAGCTAGTTGTCATGGAACTTGAAAATCGGCATTTTTTAAGCGACTGGGAAAGATGCAGCGTCTGACTAGCGTGTAATGAATTTTCTGTCAATAGACCACGAGTTGGAGTTGGCACGACGAATTTAAGGGGAAAGCGCCTGCGTGCCTCTACCCACTACCACCACCAGAAAGAAAAAATTCGTCGTAAACTGTTGGGTGTAAATAATGTCGCCTTTTTACATTTTCTTATTCTCAGCACTTACACTCTAAAGTATAATATACTGACGTCCTTGTCTTGAGGACGCAATTTTTTTGTTCTAAAGTTCGTTAATCGCAAATACCCCTTTGTCACCGTAACGTGCCACCCTAATGCCAGTAAATTCAAACTTTTGCTATAGAAGTATTTTGATTATTCCGGAACACCGCTGAGTCTAAGCGGTGTATGGTGAACGTTTTTTGTTTGCTTTGGTTCGGTCTAATGTACATACATATATACCTGTAAGTATATACATGTGTTTTTAGTAATGAAAAGCTTACCAATATTATGGCAGTATGGCTTCAACATACCTGAAAGTAAAAATAAGATACATATTATTTTAGATTTTTTACTTAAGTATATACAAATGTACGTATGTACTTTGGTGTGCGTCTTATTTCTATGGAGACAATCCTTTTGTAAATAAAGCAAGACTCCCCCTAGATAGGTTCGTTTGGTAATAAAAATATGCTCTGCGGAAAAATTTTCAAAATTGGGTAACGAAAGACGTGCCTCAAGAACTCCAAAGTTACATACGTGTACTAATTAAATTTTAAGTAAAGTAAAAAAGTGCCTAAAGTTCAGTAAACAGAGCTTATTTTCATATGGATCAATGGATTTTTGCAAGCTGATCTCAAGCATGGCCACGCCGTTTTCATATCTCGTAAAGTTTGGAAGTTATAGAACCTTTTTGGTGTAACTTTATGGTGCTTAAGGCACGTCTTTCCATTATCAGATTTTGAAAAATTTTTGCAGAACTAATTTTTACCTTGTGGGTCAAAGTTGAAAAATTAGGCGCACCAAAATGTGCACGTTAAACATTTTTTATGTTTAGAAGTGACATTTGCATATGGTAAGGGTTGCATAGCTCAGATAATTATTATAGGAAAGTTGATACCTCAAACGTAGTCCCACACTAGCTTGGTTTCGATTCACTAATTGGATAATTAAAAAAAATTAACTGTACTCCCAAATTTTATTGATAACGGCTGTTTTTTTTTTTTGCTTATATATTACTTGTTGATTTATATTTCTTCGATCAGAATAATCGTTAAATGAAAATTTATATTTTCTGGTCAAAATAAAATTAAATTCTTAATTTTCGATCATGGAGACTGCGTTTTTATGACCCATTTAAGTTCTTTCTGATCTAAAAAATTTATTCCGTGAATAAAGGTGATATAATAATATCGACAAAAAATTAAAAATAACGCATAAAAATCATAAAAAAGCGGTTAAATTTTATTTAAAATAATAGAAACACAATTGTAACTATTAAGTTATGATTTTCTCACATAGATCTTAACCGCTACGGCCCCTGGATTAAAATATCTATAAAGTTTTCGATTAAAATATTTAAACGTATTTAAGTTAAATTACCAACAAATATTTTAACAATTATACCAACGAAAATATCAATAGCATTTTTAATAAACCAATAGCTCACATTATAAAAACAGAAAATAGAAAAATCGATGTCTGTAAATTCTAAAATAAAAAAATTAAGTTTTTTAAGGCCATACAGTAAACAAAGGCCACAACTCGTTTAAAATGTAGTTCTGTACGAAATTGGGTCGATTAATCACTGAAACCTATCAGAATTAAATATTAGCTCTTAAAGTATGTATTTTATAAGATGCTGGCTTCAATAAAATACAACTTTTCAAAGAAATTCGCAAGTAAAGAATTCGAATTCATATTAAAATCTTAGATAGGTCCTTTCAATATGTATTAAAGTAATCTACATATCTATCCTCCGGTACTGCTGGAGAATTGCTACTTTTGAACTGTACCGACTCCTAGGTAAGTAGCTACTCTATTAACCCGTGATAGTGCACACGGTAGTGCAGAGTCGAACCAGTCGTAAGCAGAATAGTGAAAAACTACGACAGAGGGCGCCCATAAATCACGAAAGTTACTACTTTAGTAACTCCCGGTAGTGCAGAGAGAGCCAATGGTGACTACCGCCTAGGACATTGCCTTGTAAAAGTAATCGATGAAATACACTGCAAGTAATTCGGTCGGTAATTGACGGTGTTTATCAGGTAGCTACCGATTCAGCAGTCCTGTAGTCACTCCCCCGTACTGCACCTAAGCTTTACACACATATATAGGCAGCTGTTTCACTTTGAAGTACTAGTCAGTGAACAGTGAAAATCAAGATACACCATTTTTCTATTGAATACAGGAACTATGTTTATAAACCAACCGCGTATCAAGAAAATGCAAAACCGCGTATGTGAGGTTGCATAAATTATTTTCTAGAGAGAAAAACACTCATATTTCAAAATGGTTCTATTTTTTATAAATCAATTGCATTTCTGGCTGGTATATTCCCGGACGAACGGATAAGGATGGAGCCAAGAGCATATCTAATTTTTGGCAGCAAATGTCAGTTACGCTGTTTTGCAGTAAGACGATGCGCGGTTTTGTACTTTAAACGACGATATGTACATACATTACAAAGGACTACATAAATATGTAAATCTTAGTAATATGCAGCAAATATCTGCAAATGATAAAATCTTAATGGACGTTATGAATCGTATAAATCAAATAAATAACGCGAGCACAAAAGAAGAGGGACACAAGTAAACAAAAAAAGCAAAGGAAGCACAAGCGAATGGCCAAGATTGGCGAGAAAATAAATTAGAATGCGATTTGAATGAGATACGGAAGCCAGAAACAGACATACTGATGACAGCAACACAGCGTGTAGAAATAGACAAAAGCAGGAGGTATCAAAAGGCACAAGGAAGGAGACAGCGAGATCTGCGGAAGGAAGACGTAGTAAAATGACTAAATATAAAATACTCTATGTAGGCTGCAAATGGCGAGAATTGAGTTAAGCACACGTAAGATTAACACAAAAGCATTCAAACAAGTACGAGCAGAATCATGCATCTCCATGCGAGTGTGTGAGTGTATGGGCGCGCGTTGTAAGCGCGACAATTGCCAAGGCTGCTTACTTTAATGAACGCCAGTAAGCAATATGTATCTTCATATGGTGGAAGTTAAATAGTTACGTATACGCCATGTGCGAAGGCCAGAGGCACAAGTCAAGGCGAGAAGCGAGCGCATGGAGAAAAACTATCGCAAAATAAAAACAACAGTCAAAGAGATAGTGAAGCGAAATGTAATGAAGGATGGACGTGAGCAAAAATTGTTAAAGTCAAATGAAAACTCATTAAAATTAATGAAATGCGAAAAAACTGTTGGGCACAAAAGCAAAAACTAGCAAACGGAAGAAATGAAATTAAAACACAAAAAATTACTATGATGTGGAATATGTGTCGGTAGTGTAAACATATTGCACAACGAATGTACGTCAAGCTGATAATGAAGCAATATTGAATGGAAAGTAGTGTGAAAGGGCAGTATAAAATCAAATTCATTAAAAAAACGAACGAGCAACAGCAGCGTTCATCATAGATGAAGGATTTTCATTAAAGCCATAAGCAGTGCAAACACTTTGTTATCATTTCTAAAGGAAAAAATTTAATTAAACTAATAGTTTCAGTTTGACGAGTAGTAAAAACAAAATGCACGAATGAAGACATGAATCTAAAAGATTTATGCAAAGGCAGAATGCTTCACTATATTTTATATATTGCAGCATTGAAATTGCTTGAATGATATATCGCTAGCTTAGAGTGAAAAGCTGCTAAGTCTACTCTTTTGGAAAACTCATATTTTGATAAAAAAAGCAAGATAAATTAAAAATGCATCATTTCGAAAAGGATTAAGGTACTTGTTTTATTTTTTTTTTTCATTTCTGTTCAAGGAAAGGCAAATTTACTAAGTCCAAATCCGATAAGGTAAAAATAATACAAAATCTTTCATAATGATCGAATTCTTTACATTCTGAAGTAGTTTTTTTAACACCTTACGAAATATATCTTAACATAAGTTTTCGAAAACAAATTATACAAAATTGTTGATTCTCACAAAATAAACCATCTCGTCATAAAGAAAAATATTTTAAAAATAGTTCTTGAAAAACCCCCATTTTTGAACCTTTTTTATAGAGAATTAAACAGGGATTACGATGGTATAATTTTAAATCCCTAATTTACTGGTCTTCACTATGCAAATCAACTTCAAAAAGTTCAACTGTTAATAGCTAAGTTAGCTTTAAGACAATCTTGACCATCTTATATATACAAATGTTAAACCCGTTTCTTAGCTTAAAAATGATGTTATGATGAAGTCTCCACGACTAGCAGAACCCGAGATATAACGATTTGAAGAAGTACATGATTAGTCAGAATCACCAAAAAATGAAAACTTTGACAGATCATATCTCAGAAAAAAAAGCGAAAAAAAAATCCTCGAACACGTGTCAGCTTACTCCATGTATAGAACCCATAAAAAAATTTGGGCCAATCGAAAGTGTGACACCAAATTTGGTGTCCGATATAAAAAAGAATGTACCTGAATAAACGGCCCGTAGTAGCTGAAATTTGTATTTATATCACATCATAGTAAAGCTCTACCCTGGCATACGGCAATCTATGTATAAATATCGAACTCTCAAATATCGTCGCAGCTCCTTTTGGCCAATCGTTTATATTCCAACCGTTTTTCTCGGGCGGGAAGAGATTCAGAGCACTAAGGAATTCTGTTATTAAGCTGATCGCTTGTAAATCGTAGCAAAGTTCTTATACTGTTGTTTAGACAGCCTGTGGCAAAATTATAACTAGTGGAAGCCTGCTTATAAACAAACATCAACCGGTTTATAAAAATTAATTCGGAGAGGCATTTAAAACGAATTAAAATTACTCTACAACCAATAAATAATAAATAAGACACAAATTCTAATAAAGAATCAATATAAAACTTACGGACGCTGGTGACTGGAACACAGAATCGTTCTATTATTTCCTCGATAATAATTTTTTGCTTTCATGGCATCATATAATATTTTATGGCGTCCTAATCGACTAGAGCCTTTCTTCTCTGAAAATGGACCCAAGTATCTGTTTCCTGCCACACATTTCCTCAATGGATAATGATGGAGGGAGAAAGCAATGAAATTTTTGATGAATGTGTCAGCCAGCAATAAACACAGTGCTCAAGACTATGTGGGAAGCAGGAGGAATAGCAACAGCGCGCTTGAAAAATAACAAAGCTGCTGGAGCTGACAAGTATGGTGGCGAGGAGCTGATAAAGTGAATGCATCAACCCTTATACAAAATATGGACAGATGAATGCACACCCGGCGA
>NW_016164122.1:26936-33194 GCF_001687245.7 Rhagoletis zephyria | reverse complement strand
AAAAAAATGCGTTTTCGCAAAAATCAGAAGTGGGATGACATGTTAAATTTTTTGGTACAAATGATGAGGCGCGTGTTTAAATTAGGCCCTCAATTTGTTGCTATTAAAATAGTGAGTTTAGTTTAAGTATAACTTCGAAGCCCGTTTGATGATCTGGATGAGTTCGCTCCGACACTGATGGCGAAACGGAGTTCAATGGACGAAATTTACCCACGGCCACAATCACACCGGTCAAAGCGCTAAACACCACAGATTTAAATCGATAAACAATAGAGCAGAACAAGATGTATATGTATACTAAATGTAGTTAGATACAAATAAGGAGCAGCACGAAAGATTCGTCTAAATTTATTGCGAAATGTAACCATGTTTCTAGCTTACTAATAGTAGAAATCAGATATAAAACAAAAATTATGTAGAGTAGAGAAGACAATAAATTATGACAGCATCGTAGTTGGCAACGTTTATCATTTATTAAAATTTCGAGTGTTGGACGAATTGTTGTGCCAGATCTGTGATTTATAGCACCATGAAAGACACCAACTATGTGAACATCGATACTGATTTTAGTCTGCCAACTCTGAAGATACACCTACGGTGAAACTAGTTAGATGAATAGCGCTGTCAAAAGATAAGTGCGCATAGTATTTAATCGTATTCTATCGTATATTTTATAAATCAGAGGATTGTGCGGATTCGCAAGAATGTGATACTAATCACAAATTTGAGCATTTTGGCGTGATGAAGTCACTTTCAACACGCCGAAACCTAGTGTTTAAAAATAAAAGAAATAAAAAGAAAAAATGCGTTTTCGCAAAAATCAGAAGTGGGATGACATGTTAAATTTTTTGGTACAAACGCTGAGGCGTGTTTTTAAATTACAACCTCGTTTTGTAGCTACTAAAGTGTTATCGAAAACCAAATCAATAGATTTGATTGTCGCAGGCTTTTTTGCTATAACAGAAACTAACATACTGTACATATGTATGTACATACCTATATCCCTATATATGTGATATAGCTGCATGTTTGTAATACAAGAGATACAGTGACTCGAACAATGAACACGTATTTTTTTTTTAATATTCGTAATATTTTTCCAGATCATTTTTTTTTTTTATTATTATTTTTATATAAAAATAGCATCTAATTAATCAAAACCGTGTAAATCACAGTTTCAAACTTTATACAAAGTTTAGGAAAATTCAACAAATTTTCATGAAAATTTCAACTTTTTATTCTGAATTTATAGGAAATTTATGGGTATGCAGTTTTATAGCCCATACAATTTTAGTCTAATGAAGTGCAAGTTTCAAACAGCTCAAAAATCACGTTGATTTTGAGTTTTTTTTTTTATGTTACTTTTTCGAGTAATGAAACATCTTAAAGAAATATATAATTAAAAGTAATTTAATAATATACATAATAAAAACGAGAGCATTGCGTACACACAGCTGAGTGTTAGCTTGTAAAATATGTACATACATATGTTATATGTATATTCTTACATTTCTTTGATTGCTATAATCGTAAAATTATAATTCTATTATTAAAAGTGAAATAATAACGAAGATATGGGTAAAAATGAAAAGTTCACGTTCACACTAACGTTGAAGTGTAGGTATATGTGCATATGTATAAAGCCAAAGCTATAAATGCGTATTCATATGTATTCCAGAATTCCGTTATGGCGCCGAATAAGAATAGTAAAGTTTGGAAGTATTTTTGCAAATTGGACGACAAAACAGCGAAGTGCCAACTGTGTCATAAAATTATGCGAACGGCTGGAAATACCACCAATCTAATGGGACACATAAAAAATGTCCACAAAGCAATTTTTTTTAGAACTAAAAACCACAATCGATGCCAGAAAAATATCCGATGTGGTCGAAGTGGTTGAAAGCCCAAAACACCACAAATGCTGAGCCATCTACATCAAATGCAGCACCAGCTGATTCGACATATGAAATTGTCAGTGATGGGGAATTGCCCGAGAAACGCCTTAAAACTCAAAAGTCTATAAAAAATAGTTTTGCTGAAATTTATTCATATACTTCTGCTGGTGACAAATCACGAAAAATAAACCATGCAATTTTATTTATGATTTGCAAGGACAACCAGCCATTTTCAGTAGTAGAAAATGAAGGATTCAAAAATTGAATTGAACATGTTTCAGTATTGGCGATTTCTACGCTATTGGACCCACGTTTCAAAAAAATACATTTTCATGATCCGTTAGCTTGCGCAGGTGCCATCCAAAAGATTAAAGATTTAATGAAAATTAGTCTCGACGAAAGTCATGGCGAATCAGACTCAGATAAATCGGACCAATTATCAGAAGATTGCATAAAAACTGGAAATCTAATAGAAACGAGGAAAGCGTTTCAGATGAGATATCCGTCTACTTAAGAGCAACAGTTGGTCGTTTAAATGAAAATCCGCTGGAAATTTGGGCGGATTTTAAACAGCAATTTCCAAAGTTGTTTCACATAGCTTATAAACATTTAACAATTGTAGCCAGTTCAGTACCTTCCGAAAGACTTTTTTCGAAGGCTTCTCAAGTGCTGAATCAACAGCGCAATAGATTGCAAGGAAAACGTGTTAACAAAATTTTATTTTTACAAAGTTTAGACAAAAACAACTGGGATTTGTAACTATTTAAATCAATAAATAAATTCCACTGTGAGTTAATACTTCAATATTTATTGAAATTCGTATCGTTTAATTTTCTGTTATATATTTTAATTTGAAACAAACTGTTGATATTTTAATCCGATGCATCGAAAACATCGATGTGAATCGATGCAACATTTCGATGCATCGTATCGAAAAAAATATCGATGTATTTTTTTGACTTGCATCCCTAGAATACACCACTTCCTGTTGGTTACTTCGGAGAGGATGCAGCTGGGTCACGAAACAAAATATATAAAAGCGACAGACTGCACCATGCACGTAAGACTAGCCGCATTGATAATCTTTTCGATGTATTTCATAGAGCTCTTGATCGGATCCATTAATTTCATCTCTTCGCTTAAATACACGTGTGCGCCAAAGCAAGCGTTTAACGCTGCCACCAGAACTAAAGGAATTATTGTATTGTGAGGATATCGGTGAAACATGTGCGACTGAGAATTTAGAAAATATGGATGACGACGAGGACGATTATCCAGAAGAACTTGAAGAGGAAAATACATTTTTGGATAATGAATTGTATTTAAATTAAAGAGTTTAATAAAATTTTAATATTTTCGAAAATACGTGTGTAAATCATATTTTCAATTTCCAGAAACAACATATTTACTCGAAGGTATCGTATATTTTCTCATTTAGAACTAAAAAAAAAATAAAAACTCAGAAAGAAAAGAAAAAAAAATTTTATGTAAATTTTTATTTTTTTTTTTTAATTCTAAATGTTGATAATTAAAAAAAAAAATTAATTATTGTATACAAAAACACTTAAAATATACGGCAAATTCAATTTCCAGTTAAAAATTCCGTTATTTTAAGTTTTAATAGTTTTGGCCAAGAAAAGTGATGTTTCCGACCATAGTGCACTGGTGCCCAAATGCAAAGAAACATCACAACTCAAAGGCACCAAAAAAACCAGTGTTATATAAGGAATCTAAATAGATAGTAACCAATTTGAGCGTTTAATGCGTTTTCGCATAAGTCAGAAGTGGGATAAAAGATTGCATTTAAGTAAAAAAAATCACGCATATAAAAAACTCATTCTGCAAATGTATAAAGAAGCTATTCACTACGGTATTTCATAACGAACCGGAGCCGGAATTATTAAATACCGAGCAAGAATAAAGTTTAATGGTAAGATTTTACTCCGACAAGCTAAAATAGATTGGCATACAAATTATTATTATTTATGATATTGTTCAAGTGGATTGCATAGCATTGGTCGAGCTAGCGATCGTGCATGCAGACAACTAAGTAATAAGGATTTGTTGTATTAGAGTTAGGTATATGTATTATAAGTATGTAGGATAAGTGATAATTTATGTAGTTAGAGTAAAAATTTATGTAATATATATATAAATAAAGGTTCTGGGAAACCAGAAGTTAAGTCTAGTGCGAAATTCTCTCCGGTTGTGTTATTTAAAGTATTCTAAATAATTTAAATAAAAATTTGTATGCAGTTTCGCATAAAACCTAAGGAGGATGTTAAGGTAAATTCGTTGATGCGACTTTTGATAGGTAACAATTGAACAAGACGTAATGTGATAGTCGGCGTCCAAGTAGAGAGAGATCTCCGCCATCATGGTGAGGTACTTTTAAACTCCCGCAACCAGCGAACAAGCGAACAAGTTTCATTTTAAGGTGTCAAAGTTTTGTAGTATTTTTTTTATTACCAAAGAATTTTTAAATTCTTATATTAATAAACAGATTAATAGGTTAATATATAAAAGTTTTAAATACTTTTGTATTCTTATTAACTATTAATCTTAATTGAACTCTTAAATAAAAGAATCTTCATATATGCGTTTTCGCACAAGTCAGAAGTGGGATAAAAGACTTAATTTATGTAAAAACAGCGCAATGTAAATATATATCAAAACCGGAAGTAAATATATATCAAAACCGGAAGTAAAATGCGTTTTCGCAAAAATCAGAAGTGGTATAAGAATTTAAATTTGGTGTAAAAAAAACATAAAATTTTTAATTATCTTCAGGTAGGTGGATGCGGCCAAGTGGACTTCAAATTATCTTCGAATATTTTTGAATATGTAGCCAGTTTAATGAAATGTCTGAAGAAATATGTATAACCGTTCACATAACATGCTGATGCCTACTGCCTGGAGCAGATTTCGTGGCCATAAGAGTAAAACAAGTAGATACAGGGAGGCTAAAAAATCTTTCAAGAAATAAATGTTCATAGCGGATATTGTAGGCGATGCTTTATACTGACTCTTAAACTTTTAAACTTTAGCTCTCTTAAATTCTTAACATGGGGCTGCGTTGTGTCGTTAGTGAAACAGTATTCACTAACTAATGCTTTGCGTTTTCGCAAAAATCAGAAGTGGGATGACAGGATAAATTAAATCGGGTATAGAATGAGGAAACTGTAATGATTCCTTGGTTAATGTAAAGTTCTTTTGAGTTAAATTTTTATTTCGATAGATTTCACAAATATTAATGGCGGAAATTGACAAACGATAACAATTTTTTTTTTTGTAATAACAATCAGATTTTTTTGGAAAAATAAACATCGAAAACCTCAGCAAACAAACAGTGAAATAAAAAGAAACAATTGCGTGTCCGCAAAAATCAGGTGTGGGGTAATAGACTAAATTTATTTGTATTCTTTTAAAGTATCAAAGTTTTGTAGCATTTTTTTATTATCATAGAAATCACACCACAACTTGGGGCTTATCAGAGAAATGAAAATGTATATAAACATGGTCTCTTTATTGAGATGAGTTCTCATTTGTTAAAGAAATTAGCAGTGACTTGGCAGTGACCAAGTTTAATTTTAAAGTGTTAAAGTTTTATAGTGAATTATAAATAAAAATTAAAAAAAAAGAAAGCTGCTTAAACGAGTATTGATAATATTCTATAGAACGAAGATAACCATTCTCTATAGAATCTAGGTTAGATACCCAGGCCTAAAAAGATCTAATAATAGAAAAAAGATGTTTTATAATTTTAAAGTATACATACATATGTATATATATTTTATTTTTAACAAAGAAGAAATGGTGTTGAAAAATTGGGCTTATCACATGAGGACGAATGATCAAAAAAGTGGGTTGTTAATAAATGAAAACTTAAGATAAACAAACAAAACCTGTGTTCGATAAAAAAAAAAAAAATAATCATCATGGAAACAAGGTGTATTAGAAGTGGGCGTGGTTGTTTGCCAATCACGCCCATTTTTGGTATTGTCGATACCTTTCATGAGAGTAATTTATTTGACAAGTTTCGTGAAGGTATATTATTATTATTTTTTTTTTTTAATTAACATTGGTATTTAAAAATTTTTAGTATAGGTCCAAGTGAGGTACCCCTAGGGAGTGGCCGATTTCAAATTTTATGAGGATAACTTATGCGCCAAGTTTCGTGAAGATATCTTCCTTTTTTGAGCTGAAATTAAAATTTGTATTTAATTTTTTTTTTTTTTTAGGTCCAAGGGAGGTAGGGGTTGACCGATTTCAACCATTTTTGGAATATTTCTTAACTTGCTCACATGTAACCTGTCTGACATGACCTAGGACCACTCTTTCTATTTTTTCAAAAAAAAAAAAA
>NW_016164122.1:4933-24505 GCF_001687245.7 Rhagoletis zephyria | reverse complement strand
TGTAGTATTACAGTAAATACACCACTCTAATGCATTTACAAATATCGACCGCACACGATGTCAATGCCATCATGACCCACATAAGTCATAATGAACTCAGCGGGAGTTCAACACCAAACGTTCAAAGGCACAGTTCAGTTTACACTTGCCAATTGCATTACTCAAGACAGGCACACTGACCAACTCACGTGACGATCAGCTTAACAGATCGTCAGCGTCAGTTTGTCAGTGCGACTGCCAAAATAACTATGACACATATGCTGATTTAGCATACCATATGCACATTTGTAGTTTGTAAGTATTAGTGTAAATTAGTGTAAGAAATTTTGTATAAAAAGAAAGTAATTTCAAATAAAGAATAAATTCTTGTTGCACGCTACACGTAAGCATTTCTTTAATTTACATGGCGATCCTGCCAGGCTTCGGTCGTTAGTCAGAGGAAAAATTTGCTCAATAAGCAAAACCGCTAAAAAGACCGCGCGCCACTGAGAAGAAAGAAATTGCAAATAGATTCTAAATAGTTCACTTTACTCGGGTTTTCACAGTCAATTTTTACAAAAGATTCACAATCGTATAATAAATATAAAGTCGGCTAGGATGGTAATTCGAAAATAAGCAGTGAACCTCTAGAAGTAAACATACTCCCGCTAGAGCATGTAGCAGCACCGAATCAAAAGGATATCAGAGCTTCGATAGCATAAAAGGGTGGAATATTTGAAGGAATCTGAATCAAATTTCTATGCGTTTTCGCATAATTCAGAAGTGGAATAATTGACTAAAATCAGTTTCAGTTAGTTTTTCACTTAAAAATCAAGTGTCTATGCGTTTTCGCATAATTCAGAAGTGGAATAATTAATTAAAATCAGTTTTAGTTAGTTGTTCACTTTAAAATCAAATTTCTATGCGTTTTCGCATAATTCAGAAGTGGAATAATTGACTAAAATCAGTTTTAGTTAGTTTTTCACTTTAAATTCAAATTTCTATGCGTTTTCGCATAATTCAGAAGTGGAATAATTGACTAAAATCAGTTTCAGTTAGTTTTTGACTTTAAAATCAAATGTCTATGCGTTTTCGCATAATTCAGAAGTGGAATAATTAATTAAAATCAGTTTTAGTTAGTTTTTCACTTTAAAATCAAATTTCTATGCGTTTTCGCATAATTCAGAAGTGGAATAATTGAATGAATGTGTCACAACAAACAAAGAAATACCAAAAGCGAAAGTATTTGATATTTCGGTGTTTGTTTGAAGAATGTAGTGACCCACTTGAATCATCGATTGACGAGGGTTCGATGAGTCGTGCAATAGAACACCCAAGTTGTAAATTAGAATTAGGTTGAACNATGAATGTGTCACAACAAACAAAGAAATACCAAAAGCGAAAGTATTTGATATTTCGGTGTTTGTTTGAAGAATGTAGTGACCCACTTGAATCATCGATTGACGAGGGTTCGATGAGTCGTGCAATAGAACACCCAAGTTGTAAATTAGAATTAGGTTGAACAAAATATGTATGATAAACATGTAACAATAGTATATAATCAAGTAGAAAAATACTTTAGACGGCAGTTTTTAATCCAACTTACTTCGATACAGTTCGAAGATGTTTTACTTGTTTTACTNGCAAATGTCTCTGCGTTTTCGCATAATTCAGAAGTGGAATAATTAATTAAAATTAGTTTTATTTAGTTTTTCATTTTAAAATCAATTGCGTCTATGCGTTTTCGCATAATTCAGAAGTGGAATAATTAATTAAAATTAGTTTTATTTAGTTTTTCATTTTAAAATCAATTGCGTCTATGCGTTTTCGCATAATTCAGAAGTGGAATAATTAATTAAAATTAGTTTTATTTAGTTTTTCATTTTAAAATCAATTGCGTCTATGCGTTTTCGCATAATTCAGAAGTGGAATAATTGACTAAAATCAGTTTTTAATGTACGTACTGTTAAAGCCTGACGAGAGCGTGTTTGGACTAGAAAACACAACCTTATTTCATTTAAGTATGTATGTGTAGTGGCATGAGACATGTGCAAAACATATTGATAATGTACACAACATATTGATGGCAGATACGTTAAAATATTGAATGAAATAGAATGTGTCACAACAAACAAAGAAATACCAAAAGCGAAAGTATTTGATATTTCGGTGTTTGTTTGAAGAATGTAGTGACCCACTTGAATCACCGATTGACGAGGGCTCGATGAGTCGTGCAATAGAACACCCAAGTTGTAAGTTGTTAGAATTAGGTTGAACAAAATATGTATGATAAACATGTAACAAAATATGTATGATAAACATGTAACAATAGTATATAATCAAGTAGAAAAATACTTTAGACGGCAGTTTTTAATCCAACTTACTTCGATACAGTTCGAAGATGTTTTACTTGTTTTACTTTAAATAAAAATGAGAAATCAACTAGACAAAGAAAACTCTCTGCCAGGTCTTTTACTTTAAAACAAACAGAAAACATTACATACGTGACAAGGGATGACGGAAATTCGTTCCAAAATAAATTATATATTTTCACTTTAAAATCAATTTCCTATGCGTTTTCGCATATTTAAGAAGTGGAATAATTAATTAAAATTAGTTTTATTTAGTTTTTCATTTTAAAATCAATTGCGTCTATGCGTTTTCGCATTATTCAGAAGTGGAATAATTGATTAAAATCAGTTTTAGTTAGTTTTTCAATTTAAAATCAAATGTCTATGCGTTTTTAGTGTGTAGTATGCAGTGTGACTTTTAAAGAACAAACAAGTCGAAGCAAACTAACCCAAATCATTTCACAATTCAACTCGCACAAATAAATATCAAATATCATTATCAAAAGACCTTGATGGCATTCTTTGTCACTTCAGTTCATTACCACTTAAACCATTTCACTTTCAATGCCAAGACCACCCAATGCCTAATTGCCGACAAAGCAGTCTTTGTCATCAAGGGCATGGTCACCGCTTTACTCCGCTCACACATGCGGTTATACTAAAATTAAAAATATTATTCTTTACATGGCGATCCTGCCAGTGTGCTTCGCACTATAGAGCACCAAAAAATAATTTTAAAAATTAAAAAGAGGCTTCATTTTGAGCCTCTACTAAAAAAAAAAAAGAGAAATTTCCAAAAAATTATAAAAATCCAAAAAATGAAATTTCAATAAAAATTCAATTAAAATCCTGAAAAGTGTGCTTCAAATTAGAGCACCTAAGCCCAAAAACCAAAGAAGGAAGAAATAATAATCCCACCAGTTCATTAAGTAAGTCATTTAAGTATGTATTTTCACTTTAAACTAAATTTCCTATGCGTTTTCGCATATTTAAGAAGTGGAATAATTAATTAAAATCAGTTTTAGTTAGTTTTTCACTTTAAAATCAAATGTCTATGCGTTTTCGCATAATTCAGAAGTGGAATAATTGGTTAAAAATCAGTTAGTAATATACAAATGGCCATGTTCAATATAATTTCTATGCGTTTTCGCATAATTCAGAAGTGGAATAATTGGTTAAAAATCAGTTAGTAATATACAAATGGCCATGTTCAATATAATTTCTATGCGTTTTCGCATAATTCAGAAGTGGAATAATTGATTAAAATCAGTTTTAGTTAGTTTTTCAATTTAAAATCAAATGTCTATGCGTTTTCGCATAATTCAGAAGTGGAATAATTGATTAAAATCAGTTTTAGTTAGTTTTTCAATTTAAAATCAAATGTCTATGCTGTTGCATGCAAACGCAGTCAACATAAACAGCAGCTAAAGTAAACTCAAATAAAGAAACATTAAAGTCGCAGTCCATTGACACTTCACACACACACACACACTTACAACATACAACAGAACGGCATTTAATAATCCAAAATGTTGAACGCTGTTCGTTGCGTAAATACAAATCAATAATGCCTAGTCAGCAAGACTCCGATCATGGGGAGGCCACTGCCCATGTCGCTAAGTGAACTGCCGCACATACAATGTATTAAACAATATTAGCGATCATCGACTCTGCTGACTGAAGCATTGGCCATAGTACTAAGCCATAACACTGAACGCTGCCTCAGTTGACTTACCCAAAATATGTTGACCGCTGGTTGTATGCAGCGATTGCTCCATTTAGAACATGGGAATAAGAACGTCAACGTAGGACGCCCATGTATAATTTGTAAGAAAGTACACGGGAATAAGAACGTCAGCTTAAGACGCCCATGTACATAGAAATAAGTATAAATAGAACAAGTAGATGCATAAGAAGGTCAATGTCAAGCCAACCGCCCTCAGTGGCGAAAGTAAGACCAAAATAAAAATTATTCGCCTTCAGTGGCGTAACAAGAAAACGCAAATCTTTTAACTCTTTCCGGGACGCTGGTAAAAAAACTGTACCACTTATTTAAATAATTTACCTAAATTTTGTGCGCGATGGTATTGATCTCATACCAATTTTATAAGCATATTTAAAGGTATATTTTCCAAAAAAAAATTATATCCAGTGTGAAAAGGAGATGAATATATATTTTTCTTATGCATAAAGAGTGTGAAAATAGTACTTGTCGGGAGTGTTCCTCGAAATTTATCATATTTTGTGAAAAGCGCGAATTGCGGCGTCAGTCTGCTGTATTTTTCAATAAATAAAGTTTAGGTGAACTTATTTCTAACTCGATGAAATAAAAACGAAGACATTTGTTGATTTGGTAAGTATTTAAAGTTCATGGTACATAAATTTTACCACTGCGCATTCTACATACGTATGTACATATGTATCCACAGAAATGGCTAACAAACTAAAGGCCAGGGATATCTCCTATATATTGGAAACCATCGATGATGATGAAATTGATTTGGCAGAAATTCCATCAGACGCTGAGTCAATCGTAGACGATGTTGATGAAACCATCCAGGAAATATTTGATAACATCATTGCGGAAGAAAATGAGGAAGACGGCATTGTTGAAGGCAATGCAGAAGTTGAAGGCAATGAAGAAGTTGGAGGCAATGAAGAAGTTTATGATAGCGAAGACGAGATACCTTTAGCTGCTCTAATGAATATAGAAGAACAGTTTATCCCACCCAAGTGGAATAAGCAGAATTCTACGGAGTCAACGCAAGTATTTATTGGCGCGATGCAGGGACCTACTGACATTATCGAAAACTTGTCTTCCCACAACAATTTCGCAATTTTTGAAGCGATAATAACGTCGGAAATTATTGAACATATAGTTTTCCAAACGAATTTGTATGCCCAACAATCTGGCAAGCACTACATTCCGACAAATGCGTCCGAAATTCGTGTCTTTATTGGAATAAACTTTTTGATGGGAATAAAACCCCAGAGCAGTTACCGAGACTATTGGTCATCGCGTCCAGAATTGAACGACAGTTATATATCTCAACTAATTCCAGTAAAAAGGTTTGACTGGATTTTAGCCAATTTACATTTGAACGATTCTTCTCTTATGCCAAAAAGAGGATCACCAGAGTTCAACAAACTCTACAAAGTTCAACCGTTTTTGGATATGGTGCAAGAAAGGTTCAAACTGTGCTTCAATGCGGGCGAGTATCTTGCAGTAGATGAATCAATGATAAGATTCAAAGGTACTTTCGAAGATACAAAGATATATATAGGCAAATTTGTTTTCTATAAGATTTTAAACATTTAAAACTTTAACTTTAAAATCAAATTTCTATGCGTTTTCGCATTATTCAGAAGTGGAATAATTGATTAAAATCAGTTTTAGTTAGTTTTTCAATTTAAAATCAAATGTCTATGCGGTTTCGCATATTTAAGAAGTGGAATAATTGATTGAAATCAGTTTTAGTTAGTTTTTCAATTTAAAATCAATGACTATGCGTTTTCGCATTATTCAGAAGTGGAATAATTGATTAAAATCAGTTTTAGTTAGTTTTTCAATTTAAAATCAATGACTATGCGTTTTCGCATTATTCAGAAGTGGAATAATTGACTAAAATCAGTTTCAGTTAGTTTTTCACTTTAAAATCAAATGTCTATGCGTTTTCGCATATTTAAGAAGTGGAATAATTGATTGAAATCAGTTTTAGTTAGTTTTTCAATTTAAAATCAAATGTCGATGCGTTTTCGCATATTTAAGAAGTGGAATAATTAATTAAAATCAGTTTTAGTTAGTTTTTCACTTTAAAATCAAATGTCTATGCGTTTTCGCATAATTCAGAAGTGGAATAATTGGTTAAATATCAGTTTGTATTAGTATGGGAGTTGTTTAATCATAGAGAGCATTTCTGAGGCAAAAGCAACCCTATGTCATTTTTGTGTTTTTTTTTTTTTACTTTATAATCAAAGCTCTATGCGTTTTCGCAAAAATCAGAAGTGGAATAATTGGTTAAAATCGGTTGGTAATATGCAAATGTTCAATCCAAGAGAGCGTTTTTTTAAATTTGCAAAAGAAACCTTATTTTCACTTTAAAATCAAATGTCTATGCGTTTTCGCATAATTCAGAAGTGGAATAATTGATTAAAAATCAGTTAGTAGGATACAAATGGACTCGTTCAATGGCAGAGGAATGCGATTTTAGTATGTTTTTTCTCTTTAAAATATAATGCCTGTGCATTTTCGCATTATTTGAAAGTATCTATGCGTTTTCGCATAATTCAGAAGTGGAATAATTGACTAAAATCAGTTTTTAATGTACATACATTAGTACTGTTTAAATCGGAGGAGAGCGTGTTTGAATTAGAAAACACAAGCTTATTTCATTTAAGTATGTATTTTCACTTTAAAATCAAATGTCTATGCGTTTTCGCATATTTAAGAAGTGGAATAATTAATTAAAATCAGTTTTAGTTAAATTTTCAATTTAAAATCAGATGTCTATGCGTTTTCGCATTATTCAGAAGTGGAATAATTGACTAAAATCAGTTTCAGTTAGTTTTTCACTTTAAAATCAAATGTCTATGCGTTTTCGCATAATTCAGAAGTGGAATAATTGGTTAAATATCAGTTTGTATTAGTATGGGAGTTGTTTAATCATAGAGAGCATTTCTGAGGCAAAAGCAACCCTATGTCATTTTTGTGTTTTTTTTTTTTTACTTTATAATCAAAGCTCTATGCGTTTTCGCAAAAATCAGAAGTGGAATAATTGGTTAAAATCGGTTGGTAATATGCAAATGTACTTGTTCAATGGCAGATGAATAGGACTTTAGTATGTCTTTTCACTTTACAATCTAATTTATATGCGTTTTCGCATAATTCAGAAGTGGAATAATTGTTTAAAATCAGTTTTGTTAATGTAAATTCAACCCTATTTCCTTTTGCTAGGTATTTTCAATTCAAAATCAAAGTTCTATGCATTTTTAATAGCAAACACATAGGTACTTGTTCAATCCAAGAGAGCGTTTTTTTAAATTTGCAAAAGAAACCTTATTTTCACTTTAAAATCAAATGTTTATGCGTTTTCGCATTTTTCAGAAGTGGAATAATTGATTAAAATAAGTTGCACTTATTGAACCGTGGAAGAAAGCGTTTTGGAGTTTTCATACCAATTTCAATTGTAAGTATTTTCCCTTTTTTAAATAATTTCCTTTGCGTTTTCGCATAATTCAGAAGTGGAATAATTAATTAAATCAGTCGTGCTTGTTCAACCAGAGAAATCAGCGTTTTTGGGCTTACAAATGTAACCCTATTTCATTTTAGTATTGTAGTAGTATGCTAAGTGTTGACGTTTGTAGTAGTGTGCTAAGGGTTAATGTTAGTGGTGCCAAGAGAAGTGTAAAAAGTAGAACATAAGTGATAGATTGTAAGCACTGTAATGTAGACTTACAAAGGACACCATTTTGGCAAGCGAAAAACGAGGAATAAAGACATTCTGAAACAATTGCACAAAGCGGCCGGTCGTATTTTATTTGAGTGCGTGTTTGCTTATATACATATAGTTGCGTTTTACCGAATTTGCTGTTACAGATTACAGTGTTGCGTTTTCTGATTGTAAGTTGCTCGCATACTACAGTATGTAAGCATTTTCAATTTGAAATCAATTTCCTTTGCGTTTTCGCATAATTCAGAAGTGGAATAATTGATGAAAATCAGTTTTGTTTTATGTACACACATATATGTACGTGTAAACATTTTGGGTGAGCGTTCGTAGTGCATATTCGGCACGATTGAATCCCTCAATACATTTCTTAAATAATCGGAGTTATGATCGGAATATAACGGAAGTGTTCTAAATTAATTTATGAAATATAGATTTAAATAAAGTAATTGTTCAAATTTGCAAGAACAATGGTTGTTTGAGCTAAAAGATTTAGTGTAAAAAGAAACTAAGCAGCTGCTTGCGTTTCTGCATAATTCAGAAGTGAAATAAGAACGTATTAGTTTCGTAATAGAAATACAAATTAAATTGTGACAATAATCACACATTAAATTTTATCACATGAAAATTTTGCGTTTGCGAAATCACTTAAAGTCGGATGAGAAGAACATGTAGATTTTTCCCTCCCTTCCCCATCCAAAAAAAACCAACGTCACTATTTGCTTATAATTCATTTATCGGATACATTGAAATCTGCTTTCACATATATTGATATGGCTTTATTGGAAGACAACTGTGTTGCCAGATTTGAAAATAATAATAATAATAAAATATGGGCAAGTCTGAGAAGAAGGGGGAGAAGGAAGGTGTTGAGGCCACTTCTTTGCAGGTCCCTCCTGTTGACAACAAGCCAGGTCAACGTAGACGTCGAGGTAGGAATAAGAAGCCTATCAGCTACCAGGGGGACGATCCGTTCGCACCTAAGTGACTATCCGCACCGGGTGCGGTAATAAATGACCCACTAACCGATAAATGTTTCCTCCCTCTTCTTGGAGATATGCTCGGGCCAGATCATCGAGGAAAATTTATCCAGGTACTGAAGTCTTGGTTTCGGTTGCGACGGAAGGAGTATAGCACTTTGGTCGCTCATACGTTTGCGGTCAAGCGCTCGATATCGTTATCGGTGTATTGCTATTATAGCGCTTGTTTAACTTGAGCACGTCTTTTGGATGTCGACGCGAAGAAACGACAAGAGAAATTTCGAGGACAGAATAGCCAACTACAAACCACCTAAAATCTTAGGAGCGTACGTTGCAGGGTTTGGGATTACAGAACATCCCAGTAGCTTCTACGAGTTGAAGATGCGGTTGGATAAGCCAACGTATCGACCGTCATGTGTTGCACAGAACCTGCCCGGATTCTTTGGCGTGATGCAGCAAAACTATCGACATTATGCCTGCTACCCATGTGTCGCAGTGTTAGCCCTTAGAATACTAATGTGGGTTGGGATCTCCCGGCTGACATACGATTTGCAGATCATCCCATAACGGAAGCTTGCATCGGATACTCCCGTGCACGACGATTGGATCCAGCTATAGTGCGAACTGATCTGCAGTGTGGGGTTACACGACTGGCGATACCTGTAGATTCGGATGTCTTTGCCGTCAACTACTGCAGCAAGTTCCATTCCTAACTAGCTTGAATGGTACCCACGGACGATTGCTGTAAGAAACTGTTTGTGAAGCTCGTGATGCGATACAAGATTCGGCCTTTCAGGCGCATGCCCCCATGCGTTTGGCTGCAGGAGTCGAGCACGCCGGCGCCACTTTCCTATATCGACTTAATAAAGTCGACACTGAGGCGGAGGTGACTACATACTCACGCCCTACGTTGTGGATCAAGATGAACCACCTGACGACCTCGGATTTCTCCGAGAATCGGAACTAGATGCCTCATTTGCCACATTATAAATTTGCGTTTTCGCAAAAATCAGAAGTGGGATAATCGATGAAATCAGCTTTAATAGTCAATTTAAAAGTTTTACCATAAACTACATTTTTTCTTATCTTAATAGATTTTAAAAACAAAAACAAAAAAGGACATGTTGATAATATTCCTTTCCAGAAAGAATTAAATTGTGACTCTAATCACATATACAATTTTACCACATTAAAACCTGCGTTTTCGCAAAAATCAGAAGTGGGATAAGTGATAAAATCAGCTTCAACATATGCACTTATTCAATATAGACGAATTTATTTTCAATTTAAGAAGCCATACCAAAATCCACATCCACTGAAACCACCTACTAACCTTACTCTTCCCACACTCCTGTCAATATCACTCAAAATCTACACAATTCCAAAGACCAGCTGCTTCTATTTTAATACGTGTGATTAATATTCTTAAACTTCATTACACTGATCAGGTCCTGCACTTCCTCCACAATTACAGTTAGTCGATTACATGGACTGATAATGTACAATACGCGCCTCTTACGCAGACTGCTACTTTGAAGGGAGGGATCATATTATGCAAAATAGCCTAATAGAAGGAATTGTCAATCTTTCAGTTCTAAATTCAAATCAAGAAAAACAAAGCAATCCCATAACCAACAATATGTATTACCCTTGGCTGATTGAAAATTTATTTCGCCAACGAAGAGGGGAATTTTAATCTCTTTCCTGGTTTGAAGGAGCCTCACGAGACGCACAACTTCGCTCCGGCTACTGCAGCAGGTTAAACTCCTACTTGAGTAGGTTGAGTGAGGATGTGCCGAACGAATGTCCGGCATGCGGAGAGACCCCACATGACTCGAACCATCTCTTCGCATGCCCGGAAAACCCGACAACCCTAACGGCCTTGTCCCTGTGGACAAATCCCACAGAAGCTGCACGCTTCCTAGGGTTGCCGTTAGTGGAACTTGACGACAACGACTGAGATACCAACCGATCTGGGCGGGGTTGTTGTAGCCGCTACAACAACAACAACAACGCGGATTGCATGAACCAGAACAACGGGAGCCTGCTCAGCACGAATCAGCGCAACTACCTTGATCAGAAGTAATTGTGGACTCTCCTGTGGATATTTCATCACTTGATCCAATTTTCTATAACAAGATGAAAACCCTCATTCAAGACTCCATTACGCCAAAATCAAATGTAGATATGTCGGACTATTTAGGTGATCAAGAACGGTTTGACTGTTTTTGGTTGACAACAAGGCAAAAATAATCAGTCTTATTGGGGGCGAAATCAGTTGATGTTAGGTGGAGGCTCAACCATAAAGTTTTGCAACCTTTAAGGAGTGATACATGTATTGAGTCCCAAGGTCCACAGGTATGCAATTTGACATCTCGTTCCCAGCTTTTTGTAAAAGGGTCTCCTAATTATAACAGATGCGATCTTATTCCACGTAGTAGCCTCTCAATGACAATGAGATTAACTAGTGATAATCAGTATGTCATATTTGAATCANAACTACCTTGATCAGAAGTAATTGTGGACTCTCCTGTGGATATTTCATCACTTGATCCAATTTTCTATAACAAGATGAAAACCCTCATGCAAGACTCCATTACGCCAAAATCAAATGTAGATATGTCGGACTATTTAGGTGATCAAGAACGGTTTGACTGTTTTTGGTTGACAACAAGGCAAAAATAATCAGTCTTATTGTGGGCGAAATCAGTTGATGTTAGGTGGAGGCTCAACCATAAAGTTTTGCAACCTTTAAGGAGTGATACATGTATTGAGTCCCAAGGTCCACAGGTATGCAATTTGACATCTCGTTCCCAGCTTTTTGTAAAAGGGTCTCCTAATTATAACAGATGNAATCATTGATGGAGATTCCCAGCTTTTTGTAAAAGGGTCTGCTAATTATAACAGATGTGATCTTATTCCACTTAGTAGCCTCTCAATGACAATGAGATTAANCAAGATGAAAACCCTCATTCAAGACTCCATTACGCCAAAATCAAATGTAGATATGTCGGACTATTTAGGTGATCAAGAACGGTTTGACTGTTTTTGGTTGACAACAAGGCAAAAATAATCAGTCTTATTGTGGGCGAAATCAGTTGATGTTAGGTGGAGGCTCAACCATAAAGTTTTGCAACCTTTAAGGAGTGATACATGTATTGAGTCCCAAGGTCCACAGGTATGCAATTTGACATCTCGTTCCCAGCTTTTTGTAAAAGGGTCTCCTAATTATAACAGATGCGATCTTATTCCACGTAGTAGCCTCTCAATGACAATGAGATTAACTAGTGATAATCAGTATGTCATATTTGAATCACCAGGAATAGAGTTATTATTTGCTTCCAAAATCATTGATGGAGATTCCCAGCTTTTTGTAAAAGGGTCTCCTAATTATAACAGATGTGATCTTATTCCACTTAGTAGCCTCTCAATGACAATGAGATTAACTAGTGATAATCAGTATGTCATATTTGAATCAACAGGAATAGAGTTATTATTTGCTTCCAAAATCATTGATGGAGAGTTGGAAATATTGTGCTCATCTGAGAAGGAGACGATTTTCCACAGCCTTACAGGGGATATTTTTTCGATCACTCCAAGAGAAGCTTTAAAAGAATTGTTGAAAACAGTAAAAAGTTCAGTAAGACACAATCGCACTCCACGAGATGTAAGGGTCTCCTAATTGTAACAGATGTGATCTTATTCCACTTAGTAGCCACTCAATGACAATGAGATTAACAAGTGATAATCAGTATGTCATATTTGAATCAACAGGAATAGAGTTATTATTTGCTTCCAAAATCATTGATGGAGAGTTGGAAATATTGTGCTCATCTGAGAAGGAGACGATTTTCCACAGCCTTACAGGGGATATTTTTTCGATCACTCCAAGAGAAGCTTTAAAAGAATTGTTGAAAACAGTAAAAAGTTCAGTAAGACACAATCGCACTCCACGAGATGTAAGGGTCTCCTAATTATAACAGATGTGATCTTATTCCACTTAGTAGCCACTCAATGACAATGAGATTAACCAGTGATAATCAGTATGTCATATTTGAATCAACAGGAATAGAGTTATTATTTGCTTCCAAAATCATTGATGGAGAGTTGGAAATATTGTGCTCATCTGAGAAGGAGACGATTTTCCACAGCCTTACAGGGGATATTTTTTCGATCACTCCAAGAGGAGCTTTAAAAGAATTGTTGAAAACAGTAAAAAGTTCAGTAAGACACAATCGCACTCCACGAGATGTAAGAGAACGAGCAGAAACGTCGCCTGTGTTCCACATTCAAAACCCTCCTCCACTTCTTATCCTTAAGGTATATGAATGAATCGGTTCATTCACACAAATCAAAAAGATCACGTTTCACCAAATTCAGGAATTTGCAAGAACTTGTTTTTTTTCGAACCGAATTTTTATCACAGATCGCTCGAATAAACGCCAATTTTTAATTGATACCGGTGCAGATATTTCCTTAATTTCTTCTTCGGGTTTCAAAAATCTTTTCGCAACAAACAACAGTCCAATTCCAACTTTTGGCACCATTCGAATAGCGATCGATNGATTGTTTTTTTTTTCGAACCGACTTTTTATCACAGATCGCTCGAATAAACGCCAATTTTTAATTGATACCGGTGCAGATATTTCCTTAATTTCTTCTTCGGGTTTCAAAAACCTGAGAAGGTCTTCTTCCGTGCTTTTCGCAGCAAACAACAGTCCAATTCCAACTTTTGGCACCATTCGAATAGCGATCGATTTTGAATTTTACCGATATAACTCAGCTGAACCAAATTGCATCATCTTCATCTATGATGACCGAACATGTCATCAAAACACGTGGTCTACCTATCACGTCAAAACCTCGTCGACTTAATGATGAGAAACTATAAGCCGTAAAAGAAGAGTTTTCTCGAAATGTCCATATGCTTCGCGACTTCATATGGTTAGCAAACCAAACGGTTCCTGGCGTCCCTGCGGGGACAATAGAGCGCTAAATGCTCGGACGATTAGTAATATTATGTATGGAAAGTGTATATTTAGCAAAATCGACCTAAATCGTGCTTATAATCAAATTCCAATCAGAATACAGGATATTCCAAAAACGGCTATCATAACACCTGTTGGCCTCATCGAATTTACTCATATGACATTCGGCCTGTGTAATGCAGCACAAACATTCCAGCGTTTCATGCCTGAGGTTTTAGCGGATTTGGAATTCACATTTTGTTATCTTGTCGAACATTTACATCATTTGCACACAGTATTTGAAAGGTTACACAGCAACTTTAACCTCACCATAAATCCATCAAAATGCGAATTTGGAAAATCTGAAATCCTCTTCTTAGGGCATATGATTTCAAGTTCAGGCTTAGCACCGAACCCAGGAAATTCGGAGCTTGAAGGTTTTCTCAACATTATCAATTTCTATCGGAGAATCATTCCACATGCCATTGAAGAACATCAGCAACCCCGTATTAAACTAATCCCAGGTAATAAGAAAAAGGACAAAAGCCCAATTGTTTGGNCATCAGCAACCCCGTTTTAAACTAATCCCAGGTAATAAGAAAAAGGACAAAAGCCCAATTGTTTGGACGACTGAAACAAAACACCACTGTAAGCACCACCAAATGTAAGCATGACTTTACTCTTCTCGCTCATCCTCAATCCAGAGCAGAAATCGTATTAAGCGGTGATGCCAGCAGTAGGCGCGGCTTTACATCAACCCCTCGGTTTTTTCTCAAAAAAAAAAAAATATATATATCTAATGCCAAAAGAACAACTCGGGAGGTACTGATCGCTGAAGCCGAAAAGGCAGAAACATAAATGACCCAATGCTAAAAAACAAAAATATGGTGAATGGAGCATACTGTTCAACGAAGTACAATAGCTCCGCCCGTGTTTCTGACCCGTATCCAACGTATTCTTAAAAACTTGCGTATTTTTCAGGTAATACTTAAAAAAAAAAAAAAAGACACTCATAAATTGAAAAAAACCCAGTTTTAGCTTCTTCTTATGCAATATCGACCGAATGTACATTTCTGGCCGAGCAAACCTTACCAAACCATTTTTAACGAGGTAGAATTCTGTAAATTAATAATAAAAAATTATTATATATATATATTTTTTTAATATAACTAGTTCAAACAGTAATAAAAACTATGTAATTACATTTAAATTTTTTTTTTACAAAATTTAGAAGAATTAATAAAATTTTCAAACTTTTTAATCAAAATTTTTGAGGAAAATTTGATTTTTGACAATTTTTATTTCATACGATGTTACGTTTTTTTTTCATACAAAAGGCATGCATTACATTGAAAAAAAAAAAATTACACAAGACCGTCGACAAAAAAATTGGCAAAAATCATTGAGAATTTTGAGCTTCTTCAAACTGCATCTTATTATACTAAAATTAAATGGGCTATTAGACTGCCTATTCGAAATATTCGTCAAAATTTATTAAAAAGTTTGAAATTTTGAAGAAAACTTTATAATTTTTCTAAATTTCGTACAAAGTTTGAAACTTTTAAATATTAACTATTTAAAAAATTTTAATTAAAAAAATTCTACCTTTTTAAGTGGTGGTAAAGTTTGTTTTATGTTTTGCTTTACATTTTTTAGGAATATTTGTTCGCATTGAATTCGCAACAAGGCCGATTATTTGTCAGTATACCACATATATGTACGTAAATTTGTTAACTGCATTACTTTCGTTTTACACTTAAAAAACAAAGCCTGATGTTGACATTAGGAGTGATAATTCAGACTAAAGGCATACAAATATCAAAATTCTAACTTATGTTTAAATCTGTAAGATATTCAGTCTTTTGAATCAACTCCCATTGGGGTTTATATTAAATCAAGACTTTGGATTGACTAGACGTTTTACGAACTAAGGAATGATTCTCGATATTTAAACTTACATACAAGCGGACGTTATGCGAATATCCATCAAATGGTTCATTGGGTTGATGTACCTTTTTTAAACTCAAGAAACCAGCTCAGTCCGTGATCCACCAACAGTGTTACTATTTCCGCTGTTGTTGTTGTTGATTTCTTTAGAAGCATGCTTATTCGATTCATTTGTTAAAGCAAGCAGTGTAACAGTCGGAGATGGATTTGTACCGCTATTTTGATCTGAACCATGTGTAGTGTTTTCTCTTGTTGAAATCTCCGATGCCGTGCTAACATTGGAATCTTCATATTGTAGGACAGTGTGACTCAATGGAGAAACAATATGATGAAGTGCTGGTAAGATGATTGGTGCAAAAATAGCGTTTAGATCAAGTGTTTGTTGCAGCATTCGCCACGAAGCCATAAATACTGCTTTGACACGTTCAAAAGTTTCGAAATCATACACCGACCTTGCTGTATTTGTTAAATCAAAAGGTTCTATGATAAAAAAAAAAACATTGCAAATCACATCGTATGACATCCTTGAATTAATATTTTTACCTTCAATACAGAGCTCCTTCCATTGGTGGATATCATTTTTCGACGACTTCGCTAGACGACAGACATTAATTGGCAGGATACCACCAGTACGAATTGAGATTGCAAACTGAGCGTAACTAATAAAAAAAAATAGTGAATACAATTAAAAATCCATGTTAAAAACACTAGTAACCATATTACTTACTCGAAACAACTATAATATTCTAGAAAATACAGAAAAAGTTCACCGATAGATTGCGTATTTTTTGATTCATATGACCCAATGGTCTCGTTCATGTCCACGTATCCAAAGTCATTTGATCGCAGCTGAAATAATAATAAAATAGATACGTAGCAAAGTGTTATTAAAGTGTAACGACGTACTTATGATTTAGGAAATTTCAGAACTTAGGCAGCAGTTTCGGTAACAGCGATTTTTATCCTGCGTACATTGGTTAAGTGGCTCACCGAAACCACAACATACCAAATGTAGGCATTTCACTGTCGAAGTGATGTCGTGTGAATAAAAATCGCTTATAGAGAATTTAAGTCGCAAATGGCTCCTCGATGGGTATGGATGGTCGTGCTGACCTGTCGAGTTTTTTTTTTTAAAGCAAAATAAATAAATTAAAAATGAAGGTCTTTCATTAAATGTAAACGGTACTATAGTATGAACAAATTAACTATAAAAAAAAATTATAAAAAATAAATGTATTAACATAACTGTTCCAAAGTAAATGCATATAATTGACATGAAACATATTTTAAGCACTTTTAAATAATTTTGGAAATTGACTAATAGTTAAATAATTATTAAATTGGAGGAATAACCTGGCGATATGAGGACTTACAATACAAATTGAATTGAAAACACTTTAAAATAATTTGAAATACAATTTTTTGATACAAATGTGGTTGTTCACACTTGCCTGGTTGATTATGAGGTTATGTGGTTATATTTTTTATTCTCTTTACAAGAATAAAATACACTACAGAACATTAATTTTTATCCACATAATCTGATAACCAGGAAAGTTCGAAATACCACAATATATTTGGCAATGGGAATTCACCCAATTAAATTAGATGCGACAACACTGGCAAATTGATGAAAGTTAAAAGAAAATTAGAAGTTGCACGAGGTCTTGGCCATGTGGTAATTCGGATTGCTACTTACATATATGTAGTAAATGGATATAAACCAATTTAAATATATGTAATAACGAAACATAACATACTTCGAGGAATAACCTGGCGTTTGAGGATAGGTTTCCCTGCCATTGAATTTAAAACTCAAGAAATACATATATATATCGTCGATGATTTTGCAAAACCGCCCATCGACCTGTTGCAAAACCGCCTAATTCGCCATTGTGACAAAAATGGGATTTGGTAACCTTGAACTCCAGGCATCGAGATTTATGCATAAGAATCATAAATTCGGTATTAAAACAACAGATTTTTAATATAATAGCTAAAGAATATACCGTATATCAAGGCAATGCCTCTTGTAAAATTTGAGTGCCGTTAGGATAGGCGGTTTGCAATTGGTCGATGGGCGGTTTTGCCAAAACATCGACGATATGTATACCTAGTATATGGAGAATTTACATGATTAAACTTTCAACGCGCAAAAATAGACAGCAGACCAACTTCATTGAAATCGATTAGTTAAAAGGCCATTTACGCCAGGCAAGTGCTGCATTCAACTAAAAGTTGCCTGCAAAATCGCCTCATGTAAATTCCTCTTTACCGAAACCGCCGCCTTAGCTGCGAAAATTATTGCAACGAGAACATATGTATGTAGATTTCAAAGTGCAACAAAAGTACGAAATTTTCCATTAAATGTATAATATAAATTGTATGCAGTTCTTTACTTACCAAGGTGAACTTGTCAGGGAACAACTCATGCAAACATGGGAGCACCGCTGGGCTGACAGCGTACTGCAAAAAGTGTATTACCATGAGAACCAAAGAATAGCTCGATATTGTCATATTTTTGGCATTGTTAATGTTGTGATATTGTGCCCACAGTTTTGTAACTAATACCATAGGACGTAATCGCCAATCAACTAAAAAAATATTTCTTTAATTAAATTTTTTCTTCCAATTAGTGCAGGATCATATGCAAAACACATTTCGCCGTCTTTCTTCACAGATTTGAAGGTTGGAGACGAACTTTAGATATTGTTGCCATACTGCATGAAAACAAATTTTATACATGGAAGTCACATGTGGATATGAATCAGGGTTGCCAAGTACTGGACAAAAACTATAAAAGGGAAGTGGGGTAAAGATCATTGCACACTTCCATTTTCGAGGCATAGCTGAACTAAACCAACCAAAGAACATGTATCAATCCAGAAGTCATTTGCGTTACATTAAACGCATAGGGCGATGATTATTTTTTACTACATGCAGTAGTACCGGAACAGACTCAATAGGCTGTATGCACAATAACGAAGCAATTGCTTTTTCTTAAAATTTCATACCTTTCACTTAAATTTATTTGAACAAATTGAGTAAAGGTTTGAAATTTTAAGAAAAAGCATTTGCTTGGGTTTTATGCATACGGCCCAATGTCTGGTTAACACAAATCGCTAGTGGAAGCGGAGGAGAAGCTCAGCCAAACACTAACATATTGTGTAAGCGCCAATCTATTATTTTAATATTATTATTTTACCTCCAGTTTGGGGTAACGGACATTGAACCAACGGCCGTTAGAGCCGATTTAACGAACTTGTGGAATGCAGTTTTATAGCCCATTCAATTTTGATTTTTAATTTTTTGCTTAATTCGTATACATTTGTATATTTGTATACAGTTTGAAACTTTGATTTATAGTATGAACCATATATTTGTAAAAAAAAACTACGAAATTTTAGCTTGCAAAACATTAAGGGCCGGTTACTCAATGTCTGGTTAACACTAATCTCCGTTTAAACATCATTATCAACGTGTTCGGCTCCATGCATATAACATGGAGTCGGTAACGTCGATAACGATGTTTTACCGGATATTAGTGTTAACCAGACATTGAGTAACCGGCCCTAAGGCTATCTGCACACTTGTCGTCCAATCATAGTTGCGTTATCGTCTCGCCCTGAAATTTTGAGCCGAGCACATGCATTTCAAAGGAGATCTGCACACTTGTCGTTATCGGCTAGTTATCGGCAAATCGTAGAAGATGCAGAAACGGATAAGTACGGCACTGTCGTTTGCTAATCGTTGTGCACGCATTGTTTGTTTACATTTTATGGGGGAAAATTAGTGAAAAAGTTAATATTTGCATTAAAATTGTATAAAAATTAGTATTTTTTTGCATAAAATCTGTGGAAATTATTAAAAAGTGGATAATTGCATTAAAATTTAATAAATA
>NW_016164122.1:0-4087 GCF_001687245.7 Rhagoletis zephyria | reverse complement strand
ATTTTGACGAGCAATGTGATTGCAAGTTTTTGTGTGTGGGCACTTTGATGTCTTGAAATAAGCATTTGCCGCATGACGCCACCAGACAACATTCTCTCAATTTCGGTGTTTAAAAACATTTAAATCTTTAAAAAACTTGCTGAATAATTTCCTAAAACGTAATCATAAATAATCCAATAAGGAACAGACTTTTATTTTGATTTAATATAAAAATTTCATCGATGTTACCACCAGCACGCTTTCTTACAAATGAAAATATGGCTGTCAAACTATCGAATTGCCTGCAATAGATGTCAAGCAATAAGCGCTGACATATATTGCAGCACATGAGAAATAGGCGGTCTCCATTGGAAATATATTTTGTGACATAGTTTTCACGACATCAGTGTTTTCCTGTGGAGACAGGGCCTGAGTGAGTGTATATACGGCCGCCACGACCATCTATTATTATGTGCACTAAAAGTGTCGCAACAGTCGAACGCATTTTCCTACACCAGGTTACTCTAGTACACTCAACCAACAGAGCCACGATGTAGCGAACAAAGGTGGTGCATTCCACAAACCGCAACGTTGGTTTTGCCGATTTTGACAATTTTCAAGTAAAAGTAAACAACGCCTTAGAGACTTTAAATGCACTGAAATTCACCAATTCTCTAAAAAAAAATCACAATTTTTTAACTGTTTCTTTATTAATTCCTTTTATATATCACATATTTTTTACAATTTAACTGACTTAAGCGAAGCGCACATTGGCGCGATTCTGTCGTTGCGAATCCGCAAGCCCAAAAATTACAACAATGCTACCCATACATTTTAATGCGCTAGCGCACACTTGCACGATTCCGTCGCTGCGAATTTTTCGAACATTCAATGTTCCTCTCTATTGACGCGTTCGAAACGCGGCTTGCAGCGTTTTGAAGGCGTCAAAGAAGAAGAAGAAAGGTGTCACAGCAATAAAGGCAAAGAAAAAAAAACGTGTAATGTACAAAAACTAATAAAAACGTTCGTAATAATAGTATTTTGTACGATTTGGGCACGCCGAGTGCGAAAATACACGAAATAAAGGGAAAATTGAGTGAATTGTACATCGGAAATCGACGCGAAAAAATCGCTCAAGTGTGCGCACGTTTGCGGATTCGAAGTTAACAGCCGAATTCGCAACGTATTCGCAACGATGGAATCGCGCTAATGTGCGCTTCGCTTTAAACCACGTTTTCTTTCGAAAATTGAACATTAAGAAAATGTACTGTCTTGACACAGTGCCTTTTAACCCCTTATTCGGATTTGTTTAATTTTACTAGAGAAATGTCATCGCCGCAGGGAGAACACAATCTTGTATTCATAATTCTTGATGTGGTATTGATATCGGCATGTTCTTTGGACATCGCACTAATTTGTAACTTTGGCATCCCTGCACACATCACCATAGAAGAGCATGCTTGCTACATACATATGTACATATATATGTATAGTTTTACTTTACCATGCTTCTATGCACATACATACGTACATATATAAAATAATTTTGTGAATATTTGACAAAATATGCAGCCGATGTCGAAAAACACGTTTTTTTTTTGCACATCAATCTTTTGATTTTTTATGCAATACTAGGGCTGTTTTCTCAAGCAGCTTTTAAAATTTCTCTGTCATTCAAAGTTTTAAAAGCGGCTTGAAAAAAACGGCCCTTAAACTAAACAACTTTTTCAGGTCTGGGATAAACTTTTCTATAAAACACGAAATTTTACCACTTTTTTGAATTTAAAAGGACTATCTATCAATCAATCAAATGTATGGTTTCTTTGCCAAAAATTCACATAATTATATTGAATAAATGTCCTTTGAGTAACGAAAAGATTACAATACTACACGTACTACATAGCAATACGATCTTAAATAGTAAGTGTGATGAAAATTTTACTTACGTTGAGAATAGCAATAGAGTAAATGCGTGTTTTTGATTCCAACGCAGTTATTGAAATTCAAATCCACTTCCAGCTGATGAATACGATCCCTGAAGCGCAATATTGGCACTTTTGCTTCGATTAGGTTGAAATTCTCGAACTCGGCTACATTTAATACAATAACATTAGCATTGCAGTTGAGTAAAAAAATTAACGCTGATATATATGTGCACTCCACAAACTCGAAATAACTTTTAAAACTAATGCATGACTAATCACCACACGTCCAAGCACAACCGGCTACGCCAAAGGAAATTTAGTTACTGAACTTCTGTGCAAAGCCATCGATTTTATAAGCACATGGTTAATATGGAGATTTTGCTACCTGCATACAAATGTAATCCCTAAAAATCTATGCAACTTCAACGCGCAAACTTTCCTTCCTTCAGGTAACTGCAAATTACTCCCTTAAAATTTTATACATTCTTTCGTATTGAAGTTTGGCGCGAAAGACAGCGTCATTTGTTTGCCAAGATTGCCATTGCTCGACATTTGTATGTATACCTGCAAAACACCCTTGCATTTATCACATTTAGAGATGTGACTGTTACTCATCATCTACACAATCCATTGTTTGTCTCTTAACATCTGGTATTTTCTTGTTTCAAGCCTGCGTTGCGAATACGTAGCAAGGCATGACATAACTTAAGCGAAACGCATATTAGCGCGATTCTATCGCTGCGAATTTGGCTGTTAACTTCGAATCCGCAAACGTGTACACACCCGTGCGCTTTTTTTTGCGTCGAATTCCGATGTACTTAATTTTTCCTTTTTTCGGTGTATTTTTGCACTCGTTTTCTATTCGTTTTTGAGCAACACAATTTAGTTTTTTCTTTGCATTTATTGCTATGACACTTTTCACTTTCATTGAATGTTCGAAAAATTAGCAGCGACGGAATCGTGCAAGTGTGCGCTAGCTCATTAAAATATATGGGTGGCATTGTTGTAATTTATAGCTCTGCGGATTCGCAACGTATGAATCGCGCTAATGTGCGCTTCGCTTTAAGGTTTCGATAGTTAGATGCTCTAGGTGAATAAAAAATAAAAAGTCGGTGTACATATATCAAGAAATTTAAAAGGTTTGTTTAAACAAGTAAAAAAGTCTAAGTTCGGGTGGAGCCGAACAATAAATATCCAGTGCAAAAATTAAATATAGTTTTTTCACCTTTCCGAAAACTGCCGCTACATGGTAAGCATACCGCTACATGGTAGGCAGGGGTGGTTTTTATTCCTTTTTCAAACATCTCACACTACGTTTATGCGGAAGAATTTACGAGTTCTTCATTTCATGAATTCAAAACTGGTTCCGTTTATGCATAAAAGGCCCTACACACGCACCGATTTATCGGCCAACCGCTAGAAGTTGGTGGTATATAAGTTGGCAAACCTTCGTCAAGTTGTTCGTCAGGTTGGAGCAAAATCAAAATTTTTGGATTTTTGAGACAGATTGGTCAACTTGTTGCTCTGCGTGTAGACAAGTTGGCAACCTAAATTCGATTTCATTTTTTTAAAGGCGCGTTAACGTTAACATGTGTTTTTTGGTTCGTTTCGCTGGTGAAAATGCGTATAATTTGTGAAAACGGGGGCGGTAGCAGTTATAAATACATAAAAATGAGAAGCAAAGTTTACCGGTGCTGTTCTGTTGTTCACAGTTCAAAAACTCTTATTCAAATGAAATCCGCCAACTGGTTGGTGCGTTTGTAGGGAATTTCGTTAAGTAGGTTGGTCAACTGGTTGGCCGATAAATCAATGCGTGTGTAGGGCCTTTAATTCGCGAATACATGAAATGGTGTTTTGAAAAAGTGGCTGCGCAGTAGCGAAAAACTAAACAGTAGGGTTGTGGTTTTTTTTAGCATTTTTTTTTTGAATTTGCAAAAGGCGTTGGTACCAGAAAATGATCCGCCTTATTTTAAAATTGCTTTTAGTGCATTTGAATTTCCTTAATATTACAACAAATCCACGTAACTTTTCCGGTGTTTTAAGTCATGGTTATGCCTCTAACATGCCTTTGGTGTAAAAACTTCATAACCCAAGAATGATAGAATACATTGGGGTGTTCACAGTTCGTTCCAAACAGTGTCTCAAAATGTAGACGTCTACATTTTAAGACGTTTTCTAACCGT
>NW_016164121.1:12797-33195 GCF_001687245.7 Rhagoletis zephyria | reverse complement strand
CCCTGTTGCACAGTGGTTCCTGGAGCCTTCATTTTTCACTTAATTTGATAACCTTTTTTTATGAAGNTTGTGTCCAGGATCGTGTTGCACGCTGAGTTTCCAGTTCCACTGAAAGTGAACAATAAACCCCCTGTTGCACAGTGGTTCCTGGAGCCTTCATTTTTCACTTAATTTGATAACCTTTTTTTATGAAGGCTTACAATATTTGCAAGAGATCAGTTGGGCCTAATTTGTGAATTTTTATTTGATTATAATAAATTTTTTGGTGCAAAATGCAAGTGGCAATTTTGAAGAAATGTATTCTCCTGTTTCAGTTAATAAATGTTAGATAACAAGAACTAGTTGAAAACAATTGTATGGTTCTTTAAAATCGAAAAAATTACACAAAAAAAGAATGTTTGAAATGTTATAAAAAATGTTCACCAAAATAAATATATATATTTTATTGGTTTTTAGTAAAAAGTGGTTGAAAAACCAAGGCTCCGAAGAATTATGAATATTAAATTCCAATTTTGTACCTCTGTGTGCTGGCTTTGGCGTGCAGTATGAATTATGGTAAACGCGTTTTGGTAGTAAAGGATGGCGAAGTCCTTGAAAAGGATTTGGCTTCATTTTTCGAAATCGGTTAATTAACTGGTAAATATTTGAGTTAAATTACGATATGGGAAAGTACTTTTTTCATACAAGCTGTATGTATGTATTCCCAAATCATTTTGAAAAAAGTCCTTTATTTTACGTTGGTTAATATGGTCACCGTAAAAATAGATGATGTACGAGGAAATGCCACAACACTGTGACTGTGACGCTCCCTTGGGTGGTGCTACACTTAATCTGTTTGACATTTGGAACAAAACGCCCTTGAAAGTGCTGCCCTGTCTCAGCTGCTGATTCAAAAATGCTCTATCTCAACATATTTTCAATACATTTCCAATGTATATTCAGTTGGGGTAGAGCGTTTTTGAACCAAATTCTGACTTAGGGTATTCTTCAACCAAATTCTGAAGTAGGGCGTTCTTGAAAATTTGTCTGAGTTAAGGCGTAGTCCTTGAATATAGGAAACAAATTTTTACATCAGATTTCCTTAGCCTCAACCACTTCGTCGATGCTACTATAGTCGAAGTTCCTATTACCCTATGAAGAGGTCATGAAGGACTCCAGTCGGGACCAAAATTCATATGTGATATCTTCGACTTTAGTAGCATCGATTTTGGGTATTAAATGAAAAAAAAATAATTTAATGTTTTGAGTCTCCATAGAGGCATCTGGCATTTGACCACTTTGCGACACGCCTTAACCGACTCCAATCGGGACCAGAATTTCTATGTGATATATCTGATTGTGGTATTACCAATTGTTGGTGTGAGACTGAAAAAAATCGTTCATTTGATTTTTTTAACGACCACCCTAATGTACATATATTCATGATGAAAAATCACAAGAACTCATAACAGTCGGCATAAAGAAGTATTGAAGAAGCGGCAATGTTTTTCATCATTTGCCTAATAGCTGTAGGAAATTTTTTAAGACAGCCAAAGTTGTACAAAATTACGTACTTTTAGGGAAAAATGTTTTCATGTTTAGAGTTGCATAGAAATAGTAAAAAATAGGATGAATTTTGCAATTATGCTTCATTATCATAATAAAATTACTGCAAATCTCATTCCACTCAACTTCACAATTCACTCTAATTAAAAATGTAGGTACTTTAATTGCCAACTCTAGCAGACTTGCCCATTCGCCAACACACATAAATTCAAATCTCTACATCTCTCTGCACTCTGCATATGACACACACAGCAAGACAAACCTCACTTTGACAACAAACTGTCAAAAATTTTCCATGCACTATGTACAAAAACAACAAGCCAAGTAAGCAACAGTGTCAGTGACATTTGCATGCCAAATGTACATTTATCAAAATATGCAGAGACAAAAAAATGACAAAATGACAGCTAGTTTGTGTACAATAACAGTGGCTGAGTAGGGCAACAGGCAAGAGAGGGGTGGGTAATATTTAAATGATTAAATAACAGTAATTATCACCTTTCTAGGTGCGATAGTGAGGAAAATTGCGCGTGCAGAAATTAAAACGAACGAAAAATATCTATTAAAACAAAAACTTGCTACTAAGTAAATTTGTTAGCTGGCAGTGCAGGGGAACTGTTGTGCGCCTGTATGTAGGCAACGGTTGTGAGTGGCAGCACAGAAATTACCTTTTTATTACATTAATTACTTTATTTACATTACAAGCAGTCGTATGCGCGTGTGTGTGTTTGTGAATGTGCAGAAAATGGCAGATAATGTTGAAAGGAAATAAAAACAAAGAAATCGTCAAAATGGTAGCAAAAAATAAAATAAAATAAAATAAAAGACTTGCGACACGCATGGGCTGACTAACAGCTGGGCTGGCTGGCAGGCACAGGAGCACAAAGCTTGGAAGAGTCGCCAAAAAAGCCAGCAGTAACAGCAAGTAATGCCACGTGGGTGTTCATGAGGCAAATGAGCCAACAAATGAACCAGTGAATGAGATTCGTCATGCAATGACGAGACAGCAAGCAGGAAGCGCCACAAAAAAAATGAGTAAAAATGGGAAATTAAAGGAAATGTGGATATGTAGCGCAGGGAGAGAAAAAAAAACAATAAAAGAGCGAAATACAGGCGTTATGACGCCGCAAAAAACATTACATTAACATTGTCATAATTTAATTAAAACTCAAGCCATGGCAATAAAACCAGTAAGTGAAAAGGAACATACGGTACACGCACAAAGAGATAAAAGAACCAGAGTATTAAGCCAGGCAGCCAAAAAATATCGCCCAACAACGGTGATACATGAAATGTGCTAGTAATGAGGAAATAAGTGAAAAAATATGTAATAATGCATGTAAAATGTTGAAGAGCCAACCAAAAATTGAAATTATATACGATGTGGTGTCTGTACTCATCATGTGATGAAATCTGTAGACGGGTAATGTAGGCAATGATATGAGTATTCTAAAAAACGTATATGCACCTAAAAGTATGCTATTATTAATGTCAAAATACAAGTACATATCGATGGCTGAGTGGAAGACCGACCTATCTCGGCAGCCAGTTCGAAAACGCTCTATCTCAAAAAACTTTTCAAGAACGCTCTATTTCAGAATTCGTTTCAAAAACGCCCTATCTCAGCTGCCGATTCAAAAACGCCCTATATCAGCATATTTTCAATACATTTTGAAGTGAGATAGGGCGTTTTTGATCCGAATTTTGAGATAGGGTGTTTTTCAATTAAATTCTGAAATAGGGCGTTCTTGAAAAGTTTTTTGAGATAGAGCGTTTTCGAACTGGCTGCCGAGATAGGTCGATCTTCCACTCAGCCCTCGATATACGCATGTGAACACATTCGTAATTAAGCTCACACCCAGCCAGCCACTAAGGGTGCGACGAAAGTTTTTGGGGAAGTTGTAGACAGAAAACAACACAGATGATTAAAAGCGCGTTAGAAATATCTCTTAGTTATAAACTCAAAATTTGCAGAGAGACTGCTAATTAGTGGTAAAAGAAAGAATGTACTTTGATTTAGATTTTTACTCAAAACAATAAAAAAAGTCTTGTTTGCGCAGAATTCTAGGGCAGCTCATATAAGTAATTATTTTTTAGAACTCACTGAGCTGATATCTGCAAAAAATGGCAGTGCGTCTTCAAATGATATTCGAAACTAAAATTAAGGGAAACACCAGTTAGAAGGCACTTTCGAATTTTTGCAGATGAGACATTGAGACTTTCGAGAAATTTCAAATGATTCGTCACTATGAACAACACAAACAAATCCGATCTGATAAATATTCAGATGACTGAAGTGTTTTTTGAAAAAGTCGTATAGATCGGGGTTTCACATAAACTACGCTATTCACCACACTAGGGTGTTCAATTAATCGCCTTTTTCCAAAACCGGGTTTCGTGTCATTCGAACTATTGAAATTTGAGCAAAAGCCGAATAAACCGGTTTTATTTTAAAGAGTTTTCATACACTGAAACTGCTTATTATGAAAAATGAAATGAAAGCAAAATAAGTATTTTTTTTTATCAAAATTAAAACAAATAAAAACTCAAAACTTTTATTGAGAGGTCAAACTTTGAATGAAATGAAGAGAAACGGTTTATTCGATATTTGAAAAATCAATATTTCAAAAAAAAGGCTATATATATCCAAAAAACCAACGGAAATGTGTTTGGAGAACCCGAGTCAATCACCCTACACTACACCACACCACTACTACCGGGCTGCCAACTATACCTAGCTATGAAGTGCCATATTGAGGATAAAAAAGTGCCAAAATGTGCCAAATAGAGAAATAAAAATGCCCAAAAAAGGTGTCATTCTTTTTAATTCTTCCCATTTACCATTAAAATTAGAAACACTTTCCTAAAACAAAAGTTGAATGCCAAAGTAAAATAAACCAGTTGTATACACTATAGAAATTAGAAAATTTTACTTGAGAATAATAAATAGACGCAAAGAATTTCACAAAAATGTATTGAAATTGGCCAAGTTGGCAGCCCTGATCACAAAACGTCAGGTCAAAATTCAGCCGCAAACAGCGTAAAATATTTTCGTCTATCTCTGCATTTCTTTACCGGCTCCTAAGGCTTTGCGCGTAAAGTGTCTTATGGTGCGCTTTTCGTAAGAAAACTGTAGTACTGAGGCTGCCTTGTTGGAGATTGATATAATACCCCGATTTAGATTCGCGACCCACAGCACTCACTAATTGCGCACCGTTGTTTGCAACCACCAAAGGAACCATCATCTACCGCCTCTCGCCGACAATCTTATCACTGAACACAGTAGTGATCTGGGCGATCCACCTTATTATTCACAGGTCGTTGCGCGATACCAGTTACCATCGCCTACACTCGTAGGACNAAAAAAAAAAAACAGTGCAATAATAGCGTAATAAAGAAATTACGAAAAGAGGCAGACAAAAAACCAACTACCACAAAGGCAAATGGCAAACGTGGCAGCAACCACAACGACAGCGTCGCATAGGAATAGGAGCACAGCGAGTGAGTGGAAAGAATGAAAAGAAAATGTATGCGGAAATTGCTAAAAAAAATATGCATATATGTTAAGAGCTGCCTACTTGCAGGCGCTTGTGAATGTAGGAATCTAAAAGGAATGTGGAGAGAGGTGGAAACCGAAAACTGGCAGAAGTTCAAAGCTACTAAGTGCCCAAGCAGCTGTAACCGCACCTAAAAGTAATATGTAAACAATTAAGGAGAGTAGGGGGAAAGGAAATTAATGAATAAAGATGAAGAATGAGGAGGGATGGGGAGTGGGCTTAAGAAAGAGGAGTGCATGGAAAATGGATGTGCGGGGTAGAAGTCGTAAAAAGCATTAGTGAAGCGCAAGAAATTTCCTACAAAGCGGGAGCGGAAAACCAACATAGGCTACAGGAGAACGGAGCCATAATGTAGATGGGTGTTGTAGACACATGAGTTTTGTGATAAATGGCGAACACATCCTGCGACAGGCAGGTAACTGAAGCAAGTAGAATGTAGAGGTAGAGGTAGAGCAAGGCGACCTTAGTGTCTGCGTACTACTACTATTACTATGTATTACTGTGGAGACGCATTTGTCGCATACAGTTGAGAGGGGCGAACTGGTAGTGGGTAATAAATGCTGGACGTAACTATAAATGTACCACAACCGTTTTGTGGCTTGTTGCTGTGTGTGTGTGTGAGCAATGAGGCGACGACTATCGTTAACTGTCAAAAGAGGAGGAATAAAAAATTACTGCAAAGGAGTGGTGAATAGATGGATGGAAATAGGAAACTGTAATGTCTTTAAGAAAAAAAATAGTATTATTGTGGGTGAAAGGCATTCGAAAGTGATTTAAAAACAACTAGTGAAAACAAAAGAATCAATCGTTAGAAATTTTGTCATGAAATAAATTTTACTTAGGTATTGAAGGGTGAAAATAAAGGACACTAACGGTTATAACCTTCGTAATAAAAATCCTAATTTAAGCGCTAAAATTGAAACTCTCTTTTTCTGATAAAATTTAATCGTTATTTTATAACTTCAATTTTTCCGATCAAGCATATTCATTACTTTTGGTTTGCCGATACATTTTTTATAGTGATTTTTATTTTTATTTTTTCGACCATATTTTAACCCTTATTTTCAGATTAAATTTTTTAGATCATAAATGATTTTAATCAGTCAGAAATATGCAGCCTCCATTATAACTCTTAAAAGTTACTGAAGAAAGAAAAATTCAAAATAGCTATTTTTGGGTCGAAAAAAAGGAAGTTACAATAACGACTAAAATTTGCCTAAAAAAATTCAAATTTAACAATTTTTCTTCATCGAAAAAATAAAAGTAAACAAATTTTGCATTGATGCCAAAATCGAAAATTTGATATTTAACGGTTGTTTTTGGTCTCTGGTAAAAACACTTTTGGAATGATTTTGAACTAAAAATCAATAGATTTGATACAATTAGTGGAAAACATTCAGATTTTCAATAAGAAATAAAATAATTGAAACATTTTCAAAACTTATTTCGTTGAAAAAAGTACGAATCAAAAATTAAAAAAAAAACTTATCCTAAAATAAAAGTTTCATTTTTTAAGATTTTTTTTTAAGGAAAGATCCTGCTTAAAAGCCCAATTTTTAAAAAACGGGAAAGCTTAGACATTTTCTAATAATAAAATTTATGTTGTTGCTGTTCTTTCAAGGAGGAAAATTGAATGAATTTATAAAGCTTTAAAACATTTGATAAAAATTTATTTTGCGCAAGTTTTTTCCTGACAAGAAATCAGAAAAGCTTTCAGCTCTCTTCAGATTTTATCGTTTTTTAAATCTCAGTAAATTCTCAAAATTATAATTATTTCCGAATCTTTCGCCTTAAGATAGGCTTCACCTTTCAGTTCCTCTTCCCACTAAGGCCCATCTAAATATCTGTAGCTTTAATGCCGCTTGGTATAACTATCATATACATATGTATATATATATATATAAACCCTGTATGTACTATGTGCATATGTTTGTCCACATTCTTTGTGCCAGGAACTTGAACCTGAACAACATGAATGCCATTCATTGTGCGCGCATGCAACATTTCAAAGAAAGCAAATAAAAAATTTTGAAAAAAAGAAGGAAAAAAATGTTCACTCACACACACACTTCCTTATTCACAGCCATATCATTTAAGTATATATGTGTTTATTTTAAGTTCAAATGCAACTCTAGTCGCGACTACAACTTGCGCTCAATGTGTATAAGTTGGCATGTAGTACCCTAACACGCGAGACTGCTTAGTTTTGTGGGTGGTTGGTTGGGTGGTTTTGTTCGTGTGCATGTGGCAGAGTAGCGCTGCGACTCATTCGCCAAAATTACTTTGTATTTATTTTGGTTGCGGTATGCTTCCCTTGGTAATATTTTTTTTTTCCTCATATGTACATATTTACACTCACCCCACTGCGATTCGCCGGCCGCCTCTTCCATGTAATGCGAATACCAATGCTTGTGTATGTTTGTTTGTTGGGTTGAGATTCTTGATAAATAAAGTAATTAAATGTGAGAAATTAAAATGAAATGAATGTTGCACGAATGCGGTGTAAGTACATACATATTTGTGCTCGTATGCGGTGACAGCAGCACAGGCAACGGTGACACCAATATTATGTGGCATGCCTGAAGTATCTACAACTTAATGTGGCATTTATCAAGTTGGTAATAGTGAAGTGGCAAGCAGACGACATTTACTTATGGCCAAATACTCACAGATGATTTTTTATACGTTAATTGCATGCATTTCAATGGACATGTCGCATGGAAGTCAGCATACATACATGTGTATATCTGTATAGGAATGTTTGTGGGGATGAGTACATTTAAGTACATACTTATATACATACATATATGTATAGCTGTATGTAGCAAGTTCATTTGCCTTGTAAAAGTCAGCTTTTATTTGCGCACAAGTATTGCTTGTGAACTTTGACCTCTTTGTAATTATTTATCATGTTTTTTTTTCGGACAAAATAATTGGACTTCCTTTAAGCTAACTTCATATTAATGTTAAAAAGCTTTAAAAGTCACTTAGCTGCAAGTTAATTTATAATAAAAATCCAGGCAACAATATGTTCCAATGCCACGAAAGAGTAAGCTTTTGTTAGGTAATGCGTAACCATGGAAATCTCTCAGGCTAAGTGGTGGCCTTTAGACAGCAGCGAGTGCATGCTTTTGGCACCTCTGAGGTTGGGTCAGAATTTGGAGCTTTTTAGGTTATCTTCCTCAGAGTTGCAAAGATAGGTAACATTCAGTAGCAAGTCCGTTTTTAAGAGAATATCAGTTAGTTTGGATAGCATTCAAATTTGATGCTAAAATTTTCTCGATATCTTAATGCCAGGTACATAATCCTAATCAATAAAGACAAGCAAAAAAGCTATTTTAAACTGAGTTCGAGCAGCACCTTGGATGAGACACCTAAATGTTTGCCCGGAATAGTCTCTCCCCAAAAACCAGATTATGCAAAATACGTAGGAGCTTCAAAGTGAAAGCTCTTTTAAAACAAAGTCGTATTTTTATTCGCAGACCACTAGCTATAAGTGGGCAGAACTAAAGAGAAGCTTAACAAAAGCTAACTGGCATAACTAATGACATACAGTCCGTATGAAGTACTAAAAGCTCCAGTCGCTGCTAACAATTTTCACAGTGCATTGAAAAAAAATAAAATAATTTGCCTACTTAGAGGAATTGGAATTGCTGTGTGAACGTTGCCAAAACATATTTATTCTTCCATCCAGTGCGATAAAAATCCTATAAAAAATGTATACCAAGTAGATGACTTTACTAGTAAGGCACGTGTTTGTCACCTTCAATTTAACGAATTTTCGCGCATCGATTTGAACGCTATCTACGCAAAGTCTTTCTACTTCCTTTCTCTCCACACACTCCTACATATATTCGTTTTAAAGACTGCTGTTCTTCAAGTATTTTTTTGTTGTAGCTAAGATATCAGTTAATGATGGCATGTCATTTGCACCTTCCCAGCTCTCTCCAACTGCTAGCTAGCAAAACACATGTCAATGCGTGTAAATGGGTATGAACGCAGGCTTCAATTTCATTTTTTTTTTTTGTATTGCTTAAATGAGTGATTGGCGGCGAATGTCAGCACCTATTACGCATTTTTAACTTTAAGTAATTTGCTGCTTTGGCACAATGAAATGGCAAAAATTTGCAGAAGAATGGTGATATTTAGCGCAAGGCGGATAGAGTAGTGGGTACTGGGAATTGATGAGGAACTGGGATGAGGGATTGATGTAAGATGGAGAAATATATTTAATACTTAAAAATTTTGATGATGAAAATGAATTCTACAATGATGACACAGTTAATGAGTTTTGAGGTTCGAAAAACCACTTTCTCAATATCAAATCTAAAAAATATTAATAAATACTCACTACAAGCTCATTTCTTGCTACAAGTGAATACATGTGGATAATGATATGGCGATATGGATAATTTATCGAAAAATATTTAGGTATGGTATGGTATGGTAGGTAAAAAATACATAGTGGTAAAAAAATTATAGCTGAACCACTTTTTGCCAAATTTTAACGTATTATTTTTTTTTACTTAATTTGGTTTATTTTTTATAAAAATATAGTTAATTCTTAAAAAAAACGTGTAAATCCAAGTTTCCAACTTCTTACAAAATTTAAAAAATTCTACGAACTTTCGTACAAATTTCGAGCTTTTTTAAAAATTCTAAAAAAATCAACCGTAATTTTTAGCCATTTGAAGCTTGTACTTTATTCTACTAGAATGCAATGGTCTACAAAACTGCATACTCAGAATTTAATTAACAACTCGAAATTTTTACGAAAATTTGTTGATTTTTTTTTTGATTGCATAAATTTTTAAGGCAGTGTCACACGATTGGTACATTTGTACAGATTTTTGCATTTTTATATTGGCCTATTGGTACAAAATAAAAAAAATTGGGAACATTTTTTTGTAGGCAAAAAAGTGGTACAATACAGCAATCTCCTATTGAAAAGTTTCAACAAATTTTTTTTCGTGATTGGGATAAAGAAAACTACTTGGGTATTCATACAATTGGGATACGATTTGAACCAAATTTCGGCAAATACCCAATGGTATTTATACGGATGTTGTTAAAAAAAGGACCTTAAAAAACTAACCAAAATTAAATAACAACAAAAATAATATCTTAAAACTTGTCAATATTTGGTGCGGCTATAATTTTTTCGGCTACTGTACATACGTTGACTATGATTACTCTGCCGTGCTATCATAGTAGCACAATGCCACTAATATTTGACTTACAAAAAAAAATCAAAATTTCAACCCTGTTTGTGTGAAATATTTTATTTGTATCAGTATTTTTTTAATAAATCTATGTTGAAATAAAAATGGAAATAAAAAACTAAAAAATAACTAAACGGCAACAAAAGTATAAGGAACTTTCTATCGAAGACCAGCTTGGGAACTAAAACTCCGAAACTCTCTGACAGAGAACGAAACGGGAACAAATCTTCTCTGAACTATTTGCGAAGAATGGAAGCGAGCGAAAATTTTTTTCGCATAAGGTTCATTAGTTTAAAATGTTGTTATATTAAAATTAATAAAAAAGAACTGAAAGCTAATAATGCAAATTAAGTCAACGAAGTCTTAAAGACACGAACTTTTATTGTATAGAAAAATTAAAAATTATTCCATAAATGAACAGTCCACCCTAATGACAAGCAATCTGGTAGTTGAAATGACCTAGACTTCATCTGGCTTAGCATTACAATCGTGGTTCACAGTGAAACGATTTTTCATCCCAACACGCAGACGCCTCTCTCATTCTTAATTTTAGGTTCTCAAAACTTGTGTTCTCGTTTGATTCTCTAGCAGAACGTTGCCATACTTTTGTTCTTGTTTGGTCTTCCTTGAAAACGATATTAATACTTTCACTTCCGTCATAATTTCGTTCTCATTGGAAACGTTCTGGAAACACTTATTCTAATTCTATGCTTCTTGAGAATGTTCCCGAGAGCTTGGTTCGCCGTTTGTTCTTTACGAAAACGTTCTCAAAGCTTTTGTTCTTTTGTGGGAACGTTCTTGGCAATACATTTTGCTCTCATGCAGAACTAAACCAAAACTGGAACGCATTCTCGGCCCCTGACAAAAATTTCTCTTTCTAATAACCATATCTAGAGAGGAGAAGGTGTTTTAAACCAATGTAATTACTTCCATTTCTTTCTCGATATCAATAATCCTTAGAAGGATTTATTTCCTCTTTTTCCTCAATTTCACCTGAGCGCTTAGCAAGGTAGCGTTTTAATATCAATTCATGTAATTGAATGCTTGCATATGTATAGACATACATATGTTTTGTACTTGAGAAAATAAGATTATTAATACTACTTCAGCGACCCGAAATATTGTGTGTTCACATACTAAGATAAGTATTTATAAATACTTATAACATGATTCCCTTCGATTGATTGAGTATTCGCGTTTGAATTGAGATTTTTTTGTTGAACAACCTCATATGAGTATTCATGTATACGGCGCATAGTAAGTATATATACACATATGTGTGTATTTTTATACATTCGAATTACACGATTATCGCTCGTTGCCAATTTCATAAATAATAGCAGAAAATACCTGCGATTGGCGGCTCAATAGCATAACTACCAACAACAAGCAGATCTATACGTACAAAACATACAGACGATCACATGNTGCCAATTTCATAAATAATAGCAGAAAATACCTGCGATTGGCGGCTCAATGGCATAACTACCAACAACAAGCAGATCTATACGTACAAACATACAGACGATCACATACCTACATAATACCCGCAAATTTGCATTGAATGAAAATGGTAGATATCGGGGTACCGTGTCATGCGCTCAGCCGCAAAATCTAATTTCCCCAATCAATGGAATTCAATATTTCACAGCAGTGGCAGCGGAAGCAAAAGCTTAAGGTGTGAAATGCAAAAATAGATGTGGAAAAACTTGCATAAGAACACATACGGCAATACCATTTGGATTTTGTATTAATCATAATTGAGTATGCATATATGTATATGTGGAAATCAATATCCATTCGTCATCTATGCCAATTGATAATGAAAAAGCCATTGAACACCTGCAAGCCTTCGAATCTGCCAATAAAGATTATGAAGGTAAAGCACTTGAATGGTACTTCTGCCACCATTTAATGGATGTGGCAAGGAAATTAAAAGGGAAGCTGTTATTGCATACTCGTGTATATGTACTTACAAATTTCTGGAGTTCTTTTAGACCGCAAATCAGTAGAGCATCTTTTAAGCATATAAAATGATTTTAGTATTTGTCTGAGCAGACTTAACATTTTTCGTCCAATTAAAGAGTTTCTTAGTTCTCTCTTGTTTCAAATATATGGGAATAAATAATTTTCCATACAAAATCACTTCGCTATCATTTCGCAAACACGTGCATGCGCTGGAAGTGAGAGAAGGAGACAAAAAGTATGTGTGTATAGGTATTTCGGCTTTTGAATAACAGATGGCGCAATATTTATAAAAGGCAAAGGTGAAGGGGAATATGTAGATGAAGAATATGATAAACATAAAAGTAAAAACCAAGATAAATGTAAAGAAAAATATGAGGATGGGGATACCGATAAAAGTAAAGATGAAGACAGAGGAAGAAAGATTAAAATAAAGGTAACTATAGAGAAAAGGATATAGATAGAGACTCAATCTGGGAACTATTGCCGGATTTTAGAGATTCTGGGAAATCTCGGGACTTATCTATACAACAATCGATATTTTATCGGTTTTGTTTCGGAAATATCGATTTAGTGAACTATATTTTTTATCGATTTTATTATCGATATTTTAATCGATGTTTTTTAATAGAATGCAGTTTTCACCGATGCAATGCTAAAGGTCTAACTTAAAATTACTTATTATTAATATTACTTATTTGAAAATTTCAGTTTTAGAAAATTGATAAAATAAAGCAAAAATTAAAATATAGCTGTCGAAAGAGAGATGTTTAAAAAGGCTTATTTTTGTGGAAGATTTCCAGCTATTTGAAAATTTGAATTTGATTTAATTGATAAAATAAACTAAATATTTCAATATGGGTATCAAATAAAAGAGGTTTAGGAAGTTTACTGCCAAAAATATTTTTGGGGAGGGTTGCCATCTGTTTGAAAAATTGTATTGTATTAAATTAAATTAATTTAAATAAAAGCGTATGCTTTCACTTTGCCTTAGTAAAGTAGCAAATTAAAAGCGTCGCCAAAATGTTTCAAGGCGATTAAGTGGATGAAGGTCGCAGCTTAAAGTCTCAGCAAACTTCGCACTGACATTAAAGCAACAAAAACATCTCCATTAAACCACTTTGAAACGCCAGCAAATTTTGTGTGAGCTACGCTTCAATTAATCATCGAAAGCCAAACTCTGTTGGGAAGCCATTGAAGAGACGCGGGCAACCGCTGTTGCAGATGCTTTTGTAGAACGCGGCGCACAAGCACGTGAATATTATGAATACATAAAACGCAAAGTTACCACAGCAGTCATATAATTCTGTCACTCAGGGTCTTTCAAATACATACCCGTAGCAAATATGTATTTATGTACATAAGTAGCTGATTGCCTGCCGTCTCCTGCCAGCGTCTCTCAAGTCAAGTGTAGTACTTAGTTTAAGATTAACGATGAATTATTTGGCGACGCAGGCAGCAGCAGCTTAGTTTTGGCATTAGTTCAATATATTCTCATAATATATACATACATTATGTTGTTGTAGTCATTATTGTTCATTTATGTAAGTATATGCCAGTTGATAATTTTAGTATTGTTGTGGTAGTGAAGGCTTTCATAGCCTTGAATGCTGTAATGTACGACCTACTTCGTGTTCGGCTTTTCGAAGTTCTGACAGTCAAGGAAAGTGATGGAAAGTGATTAGCGCAACACATAAACATACATATCTTCATATGCATAAATACATGTGCACGCTTAATTACACAAAGCTGTATTAATACGACAACTAAATACCGAATTATGTGCGCTGACGCATTGGGGAATATCTACTAAGTGCTGCAAATGAAAGTTGGGAAATGTGCCAAATTGAGTATAGGGAGCTACATACATACTGATATGCATAGAAGTTAAGTACCGAAAGAAGTTAAGTAGTTTTTTATGCAGCAAAAATTTAGTTAAAAAGATAGTAACATAAATTACAACTGAAAAAAGTCGAATTTCGATTAAGATTCAGAAATAAACTGTAAATCTATACATAGTTAGTTTAAAGGCAAGTAAAGATTCTTTGAATACGCTAATATCGAAAAGTACTGAACGGATTTTGGCGAGATTTTGTCTAATATATTCTCTATCAATAGGAGAGTGACATTTGGTATTTAGAATTTCTTTAGGTTTGCCACCTGTCTAAAAAAAATTATAAGATTTGCACCGTTCATTGAATTACAAAAACTGAGGTGTCAAATGAGAGGGATTGGCCGTTAGATAAGCAATAACGTTTTATTTTTATAAGGGTTGCCACCTGTTAAGAAAATTTCTACACCTAATCTTAATAATCAAAAATATCAGTTCTGCGCCATCACTGTGAAATGAAAAGACAGCCTCTAGATGTGCAAGAAGGTGTTTGTTTTTAAGTAGGGTTTAAAAAAAAGCAAAGTCGAGACTTTTTGACCACGCTAATCTCAAAAATACTGAACGGATTTGAAGGAGATTTTTTTTAATATACCTAACCTAAATTTCTGAATTAGTGTTGCCACCAGTCTAAAAAATTATAAGATTCGTTCGATGCATTACAGAAATTGAGAGGTAAAATGAAAGCGCTTAGCCTCTGGATGTTCCATAATTTAAAATTTTTTGAGTAAGGTTGCCATCTTTTTAAAAATTATAAGATCTTTACTGTTCGTTGGTCTCAAAAATGAGGTACCAAAGAAAAAATGTTATATCCGGATATGCAATAAGCTTTTATTTTTTCTAGTGGGGTTGCCACCTATGAAAAAATTACAGCAGGAATTCGGTGGCTGTCCAGAACGTCGTGTTTTGGCAAGTCTGTGCATTCATCCACTGCGTTTTGCTAGTCCCCGGCGATCACACGAGCGCTGCATAGTTTAGAACCGGACGGCCTTGAGGACCTTTTGCGGCTTTGTACCCTATTGCCAATAACTGTTGTATGTGCCGAGAAGGAGATCAGATTATATAGCTAGCTCATCGGCCACGTTATCGAACGCACCAGCACAGAGCCATTGACTGACACCTGACTATTACAATAAGCTAAGCTTTTCAAAATGTTTTATATTTGTAAGCATCCTGTCCGCTGCTTCTTTTACAGCTGCTTGCTTTGCTTGGAAGACACTGAAGTGATCCGAGTGTATAAACCTGGGGTTAATGGAGACTTTCACACAGAGAACACCTCCACACAATATTAACTCTTCGCTGAATGGGGATCCTCTGTTACTAGGAAGTGCATTAATTGTCTGTTCAGCATCCAAATTTGAATAATCAAAATTATCTGATAAAGTGGAAGTGGGTGAAATTTAAATTTTTCAATCAAAGAACAGATGTTAATACATACATATATGTAGGGTAAGTCCAAAAGAGGACTCAAAGGCACACCTCATCATTTGAGGCTACAGCGCAAACCGAGGTGGATATCAAAGAGCTGCCGCGTCCACCTCTTCTTATTAAAGTCAGCAAATTGTGCAAAATTATTGTTTTATTGCTGATTGCATGCGACGATGGATGGAATGATTGTTGGCATGCGGAAGAGGTTTTGGCCAGTAATTAAATTGTATTGTGCTTAATGCACCACTACAAAGGCACATAGGCAACACAAATGTACTCGTATTTGTTGCTTCGAATGTGTGCGTGTTATAGTACAATCTGCCGATGTACAATCATTTAACTCTCAAAGGATTCGAACCGAGCACACACACACACACACACACATACAAATGCAACCATACAGACAATCGACACTTTTCCGCTTTACGCCTACTTACTCCTTCCACCCCATTGTCGTTCACTTCGCCGCCTTCCTGCAATATAATTACAATGCATTTTAATTTAGCATTTATGGACCCTTCTGCTGCTGCGCCTTTTGAGTCCGAAATGATTCTTAATTGAAATTTATCAGAATGCAGCAGGAGCAGCAACCCCTTTTCCCTCATAGTATGTACAACAAACAGCGAGTATGATAATAAAAAACGTTTACATGTTGCAAATGCCACAGCATGCCACATTTGCATACAAGTAACGGTAATTGTTTCCAGCGCTCTTTCTCTCTTAGCTCATTGGATATTATTTGCCAATTATTTATGCGTAAAGCAGTTGTAATAAATTTTAAATGACTTTATTCCCCGCCGAAAAAATGTTTAAAAAAAAGTAAAAGTAAAAAAATGCAGCAAAAAAACCATTGTGCTGCATGCTACCAATACGCCCTGTGTTAGCTGTTGGTTGATTGCAGCATGTGGCCGGGCACGCTGTGATTGCACTCTGCACATCATAATCAGTTGCATGCATGCCGAGTAGCATATCGTTACATGTGACCATATGTATGCATGTACAATAGGGTGGTCCAAAAAAAAAAATAAAGTCGGAATTTTAATGCTCTCACTCCCTAGGATTTTTGTATATCGAAAAAAGTATATCCATATTTTTTATTTTGATATTAAAAAACATTTAGAGGTCGCTCAAAGCGCTCCAAGTTTTCGATTTAATTTATAATGGAAAAACAACTTGAAAATCAACATTTTTCGATCGGAAAACTCTAGTTCTCTTCAGGAGACTTTCAATAAGAATACCCAATTGTTTATTTAATAGTTTTTTAATACTAACGATTTTTATTGGCCTCCATTGCATTTTTCGGAGGGTTAAATTATAGTTACTACAAAAAAAATTGTTAAATAAAGAATTGGGTATTAGTACTGGGATTCTCCTGCGGAGAAAAAAAGTTTTGCGATCGAAAAATATTGATTTTTAAGAGTTCTATGCCATTTCTACAAAATACATGGAAAACTTTGAGCGCTTTGAGCGACCTCTAAATATTTTTTGATTTCAAAATAAAAAATTGAGATATATTTTTTCAGTGTTCTAAATCCTAGAGGGTGAGAGCATGAAAATTCACACCTTTTTTTGGACCACGCTAATGGACAAACACGTACACATACTAACCGAACACATACATACCTTTACAAATTTACACACATATACTTTTGTACTAGGGCGATCCTTAAAAAAATTAGCAGCTAAATGTTTTAAATTTCAAAATCTTAAAATAAATTTCGGGTGGCAGTCATTTGAACAAATTGGGCATACGAAACGGGACACATANAAGAGTTCTATGCCATTTCTACAAAATACATGGAAAACTTTGAGCGCTTTATACGCGAAAATAAACATATCGTAATTTGTTTAAAGTCACTCAAAATTTGATGGCCACATTAGTGTTGGATTTGTATTTTTCGGTTACAAGAGATAGTGAGTAATTTTTTTTTTTTGAAAAATTAGCGCAAAAGTTGTAAAATAATATAAAAATTTTTCATACCTAATGTATATTTTTCTAAAAAATTATGTTTTCTGAACTTTGTTAAGTGATGTCCTTGCCCTATATAGTAACTCAAACAAGTGTTCATGTGTTGATTTTTTTTTAAATATTCACAATATTTTTTTCAAGCTAAATATTTTGCTTTAGTTTCCTATATAAATATATTCAGCTTTAAACAAAGCCATTTACATCTAAGTTTCAAACCTTATATAAAATTTAGGAAAATTCAACAAAATTTCTTCAATATTTCCAGATTTTCAGTCTGAATTTTTAGAAAATTTTTTTGTATAGGTAATAAATTTAAGTCTAATGAAGTGCAAGTTTAACCGGTTACGAAATTGCGTTGATTTCTAATATTTTTTTTACGGCTTTTGCCGNGTGATGTCCTTGCCCTATATAGTAACTCAAACAAGTGTTCATGTGTTGATTTTTTTTTAAATATTCACAATATTTTTTTCAAGCTAAATATTTTGCTTTAGTTTCCTATATAAATATATTCAGCTTTAAACAAAGCCATTTACATCTAAGTTTCAAACCTTATATAAAATTTAGGAAAATTCAACAAAATTTCTTCAATATTTCCAGATTTTCAGTCTGAATTTTTAGAAAATTTTTTTGTATAGGTAATAAATTTAAGTCTAATGAAGTGCAAGTTTAACCGGTTACGAAATTGCGTTGATTTCTAATATTTTTTTTACGGCTTTTGCCGTCTGAATTCTTTCCCAATTCCTTAAATTCATCTAATATTTTTCGCATTGCGCACAAAATCGCTTGCCCTTTTGTGGTCGAATATTCGCTCGAAAGAGCGAGTTGGACAAATGGCAGTGTTTACAGCTTAGCATTGCATGATGAATTCATCTGGCGATGACATACATTGCTGGTCAAAGTCGAAATTTTGACGAATTTTTGCATTATTTTTGTAATTGCATTTTTTTTTTAAACCTTGGTTGCGAGCGCACAAAAATATTCTCAAATATCAACATAAAAGCAGTCCATACAAATTTAGAAGTTGCTATTTTTAAGCACCCCCCTAATGCACACATGTTTTTGAAACGTAAGTGCACACTTTCACGTAAGTGCCAAATTTCCATTCAGTATTTACTCTTTATTATCACAATTTTTGCTGCTGTTATTGTTGTTGTTGTTTCTTTTGCTCATATGCATAATAATTATTGCTCAGCGTCATGCGTCCGCTTCGGCCGCTCGTTTATTACCACCGTTCCTCACGCAATCAACGCGCTTTGTGGTTGCAATCAACGCAACTGGGAGGAACATTTTTTGGCGGCCGTATTTGCATTATTTAACCCCCCGGCATTTCGAAAGCGCCGAAGATTGTAATTTGGCAGAAGAAAATAATTATTACTGTTACTATTATGCAAGCCTGACGTAACCGGCCTGAGCTTGTAGGTTTACAAATGGTTGGAGAGCGTATTCATTATTCACTGAATATTAAAGTTATTAAGAAATTTAGAAAAACATAAAACCACTTTTTAGAGTTTTCACGAATTTTCGATACGACACCATAAATATAGATTTTCTAGAAATCTCTACAACAGAGTCATCTAATGTATATATTTTTGGTAGGAGTATTTCTCATCTTATACGAAATATATATTCATTTATGTAGATATTTGTACCAGAAGGTCGTCCTAGATCCTTAAGAATATAAGTTGCAAAATATATGTATATAGACGAACGAGTAAAGAAAGCGGCAAGGCCACAGCGAATACAGCAGTGGTAAGTCCGATCTTATGTTACGGTTCCCAGGTCTGGTTCACAGTATAGTCATAAGAAATCGGTCTTTAGACCACTTCAATGCCTGCTGTAAGATTTAAAAAACTGGCTTTATGGAAAAAACGATCTACGTTCAAGGTTATACAGAGCATCTATTATACGGGAGCTTCAATAGAATTTCACAGGTCTTTGGTGGTTCTTCTCGGGCATTGTCCGGTTAGCAACCACCCAGATAGGCTGAGCATCGACTACATTGAATTCTGTGAAAGTCTCAAAGTACAAAAAAATAAAAGGAAGTAGTAGGTTAACTTCTTTGCTGATGTTTAACTTTACTGAGGAGTAGGAATAACATACTAGAAACATATGAGTTTAAATTGTAACAAGATCTGTCTGATATATGCCTTCTTACTTCACAGTTCCCATGTTTCAAAAGGAAAAAACGAAACCTAGGGTATCTAGCCTAGCTTTTAATAGGATTTACGTACTTACTACTTCTAAATATTCTAACAAGAATTTACTATATATTCACTTCATTTTGTTTTTACTTTTTTTTTGACTTTTTTAATTGTATTTTGTTGTTATATTTTATTTCGTTTTATTATATCATTTTATTTATTTTTTATTTTTTTATTTTATTTGATTTGATTTGATTGATATTATTTATTTAATTTTTTATATTTTAAATTTTTGTATTTTTTTTAATTATTATTGTTTTTATTTGATTGTATTTTATTTTGTTTTACCTAGTTTATTTTATTTTGTTTTATTTTTATTAGACCGGATTTGATTTTATTTTATTTTATCTAATTTTATTTTATTTTATTTTATTTTATTTTATTTTATTTTATTTTATTTTATTTTATTTTATTTTATTTTATTTTATTCTATTTTATTTTATTTTATTTTATTTCATTTCATTTCATTTCATTTCATTTCATTTCATTTCATTTCATTTTATTTTATTTTATTTTATTTTATTTTATTTTATTTTATTTTATTTGATTTGATTTTATTTTACTTTACTTTACTTTACTTTACTTTACTTTACTTTACTTTACTTTACTTTACTATACTTTAC
>NW_016164121.1:10765-11891 GCF_001687245.7 Rhagoletis zephyria | reverse complement strand
TTATTTTATTTTATTTTATTTTTTATGTTATTTTATTTTATTTTATTTTATTTTATTTTATATTTTATTTTATTTTATTTTATGTTATTTGTTTTTATTTTTATTTTCTTTATATTGCAAAACGATTTTTTTTTTTCAGTATAAGCATTAAAGGGTTAAGCCATTAACCATACAGATTTTTCGCCAATAATCCGCCGGTCTATGCAATTCAAATAAATTGCAGCCGGTCATCAATAAAATACCAAAGCATTTGACCATAAACGAATTTGTGTACTTACAAATAAACATACATGTGTACATTTAAATATGCACCAACAAGCATATATAAATATTAATTTATTTTCGCTGTAATCGGTGTAACAAAGTGTCGGCTGAGCGGTAGCATTAGCAGGCGCAGACGAAAAAAATTACGTATTTGTCAGCCGTTTGATTGCCGCCAGAAGTGCAAATATCCGTTGGCGCCCAAAACTGCAAGCGATTAACTGCCGTTGTTACTGTTGTAATTACAGCACGCAATGCGCCAACTTCAAATGAATTTTCAGGCAAATTTGAAACAAGTGATACAAGTATTTTTATCGAAGCGCCTGGAATTTTTCGCTATATTTCACACAAATATTCGTGGTTTAATTTCATTTAATGATAATCGCCTGCGATTTATTTGGTCAAGCGTCTGAGTGCGTCAGGGTGTGTGTGTGCGTGGTAAGCTGTAATGCATCATCCGGCCACGCACAGACAAATCCTGCTAAATAATTTAAACAACTGCATATCTTTATGCCACGGTGATCATTGTTTGTGGCATGCAACAGGCCAGGCTATTGGGGTTCGACGTTGAAATTTTTATACCCGAGCGCACTTGTGCACAAGGGTATATTAATTTTGTTCACATAACGGTTGTTTGTAACAGCCAAAACGAATCGAGATAGATATAGACAAATGTATACATAAATGATCAGGATGAAAAAAGAAATCGATTAAGCCATGTCTGTCTGTCCGTCCGTCTGTCCGTCTGTCCGTGTACACGATAACTCGAGCAAAAATTGAGATATCTCAAAGAAATTTGGTATGTAGGTTTCCCTTAATCCAAGGTAGGTTGGTATTGAAAATGGGCGAAATCGGACTTTAACCA
>NW_016164121.1:0-10740 GCF_001687245.7 Rhagoletis zephyria | reverse complement strand
TGCCACATAAAAGCAAAGCGTTGAAAATTATTGAAATCGGATTAAAATAACGGCCGCTTTTCATATAACGGTAAATTTCAGAAATGCATGAAACTACAATATTTCGAAATTTAAAGACGCTAATTTACTCGAAATTGATACACCCCGACTTACCATCTGCGGTAGGTTTCGGAAAGGTGAAAAAACATATATTTAAAATTTGCGCCGGGTATTTAATGTTCGGCTCCGCCCGAACTTAGACTTTCTTACTTGTTATATCTACTATTGGTCGCACATGCCGCAATGTTGCATTGGATTTTGCGGTAATTTAATTATGACTACATGAAATCGAGATGTGAAATCATGCTGAGCGGTGGCGATAGCAATTTTATTTTTCGAATTGTGCGCTGATTTTTGTTTTATTTTTTTACCGTACAAAACTAATGCAAATTTATTTAGGCAAAGTTTACAGTGCCATTGCCGGGAATTCATTTTTTCGCATGATTTTATTGTGTTACTTCATGTGGAATAAACTGACAGTATGCGATTAATTTACATAAATTGGATTATTGATTTGTTTTTTTTTTTATATTTTGTAAGGAAGTAAATGGATTTTGCTGCCATCGAAAATTGGCTGAACAAAGAAAATTCTTAAAAAAAATATATATACATATATTTAATTTAATTCTCAGTATCTGGCAGACTGAACAGGGATTTAGCTAAATGGAAACTAGCTTTTTTAGTTGTCTTAAGACTGCATGGACCTATAAGGTCCTATAAGACCGAAATGAACACTGTCTTGCAGGTGTTTTAAAGCTTCACAATGCCCAGACAATAAAACAAATATTTATAAAAACTCCCAAGATGATAACTTTGTTCTATCTTCTACTTCTGTCTTACACCAGGCAGGGGTAAAACTTGTAATGTTTGTACAATATTACATTTGGCCCACTGACGCCTTCGACTTTTAATGGGACTATATCTACAACTGTTTGCCGATTTAGGCCGAAATCAAATAATTTTACCAATCACTTGTCCCATTTGTTGTGCCATGACGGTTATTTCCTTCATCCTTCAGCGTAAAATATATCAAGATTTTTTTCTTTGGTTTAAAAATATGGCTAGAGGAAGCATTATGCCATAAAGACACAGCGGGCTAATTTGCTGCTTCGAGGGTCTACTAACAAATTCCTGCAAGGATCAGAGCCTCCAGATTGCGCCAGGGGTTAGAGTCACACCGAAAAGTGGTGCCCTTTCACTTTTAGTCTGGATTGTGTTCGTAACTGCTTTGCTTGTTGGAAAGAAGGGCTAGAGTGAACTTATAGTTAGAGAAGTGTGGGTTTCTGGATACGTATGCACCGAGATTAAGCTAAGATAGCTGCGACGTTCGACAGGATCTCACATAGAATAATTATNCAATGCCCAGACAATAAAACAAATATTTATAAAAACTCCCAAGATGATAAATTTGGATCAGAGCCTCCAGATTGCGCCAGGGGTTAGAGTCACACCGAAAAGTGGTGCCCTTTCACTTTTAGTCTGGATTGTGTCGTAACTGCCTTGCTTGTTGGATAGAAGGGCTAGAGTGAACTTATAGTTAGAGAAGTGTGGGTTTCTGCATACGTATGCACCGAGATTAAGCTAAGATAGCTGCGACGTTCGACAGGATCTCACATAGAATAATTACTGGTCTCTAATGTTGCCAAGAGCGTGAAAACGTAAACTTTAAGCTCCTAATCGTTATTCACTTTTCTGCGAGTTGTAAAAAGTTTCTAGGCCTTTAGTCCGCAATATTCTTTTGTAAGGAGGAATATGCAGAGCCCAAGTAGGTAACTTGCGTTAAACCAAAAGTCAGGTCCTGCACACAATTGAGAGGTAGATAGAAGAAGCCTTCGCTTACCAAGATTTTGAAGTAAGCCCGATAGCACCGATGAGTGCGACACCGAAAAGGCATCTGGGAGCTTCTTCTCTGCCCACTTTCCCTCACGGAAGCAGTGAACGTCTTCACGAATGTATCGACTCTAGACGGTAGGGTTGTGGGAGCGGCNTTCACTTTTAGTCTGGATTGTGTCGTAACTGCCTTGCTTGTTGGATAGAAGGGCTAGAGTGAACTTATAGTTAGAGAAGTGTGGGTTTCTGCATACGTATGCACCGAGATTAAGCTAAGATAGCTGCGACGTTCGACAGGATCTCACATAGAATAATTACTGGTCTCTAATGTTGCCAAGAGCGTGAAAACGTAAACTTTAAGCTCCTAATCGTTATTCACTTTTCTGCGAGTTGTAAAAAGTTTCTAGGCCTTTAGTCCGCAATATTCTTTTGTAAGGAGGAATATGCAGAGCCCAAGTAGGTAACTTGCGTTAAACCAAAAGTCAGGTCCTGCACACAATTGAGAGGTAGATAGAAGAAGCCTTCGCTCACCAAGATTTTGCAGTAAGCCCGATAGGACGGATGAGTGCGACACCGAAAAGGCACCTGGGAGCTTCTTCTCTGCCCACTATCCCTCAAGGAAACAGTGAACGTCTTCACGAATGTATCGACTGTAGACGGTAGGGTTGTTGGAGCGGTCTTCTCTCGAGATCTTTCCATCAGTACTATGTAAGTTCAGGGTTTCTGACTGCTGCAGTGTATTTCAGGCGGAAGTGGCTGCTATCAAGAAGGCGGTGGAGTCACCTGGGCTCGAATCGTCACATACGATGTCGTACTACTCGTCACGTAAAAACAAATTTTTCGGATTAAGACATACTTGAACGTATTTTTTGTCCCATTCAGCTTATACTGCCTGACGTATCACGTAATTTTCTTTCGTATCGTTTTCGATCCGTGAACGGATGTTACGATTCGAGCCCAGGAGTGCGATAACAGTCAGGGAGGTGAGCATTTGTTCTTACAGCCAATGCGTTGGAGGTGCGCTGGAATTTGGTTAAGGAATGTCTTCTCTCTCTCGTAGTCGCGTAGTTTGTTTTAAACTAATTTGGATTCTGTCACAGCGACATAGCGGTGAACTGTGTGGCCGACAAATTTTCTGGAAAAGGTTCTCTTGAAACTCTATCGCCGGATAAAGAGTGGCTGGGGATAGATAGATAGATGGGCCTCATGTCAGCTCAGCGAGCACTGAGCGGACACCAGGACATGCTCGATAGCAAGGCCCTTCTGGCCGAAGGTGAAAAGAGAACGCTCAACGTCATCTTTGCTCAGACTGATGGCAAACATTGGTGGACCGAAGCAGCAGTCCAAACTAGTACTAGCAGGAGCCCATACTCTTGTACGGAGGTACAATCTGGTTCGACGCATTTATGCGCTTATCGCACTTGTCATCTCCGGGATGCTTCCACTTGACCTATTGGCCCAGGAAGCAGTTGAAAAAAGAAAAGCTAAGCAAGAGGAACACGAAATTCGCTCCTCTTCATTGAGACAAAACAGCAATGGCAAGCGGGATAGGGCGACAAAAGGCAAGTCCCTAATATCGATATCTGGATCCACAGACAGCACAGAACGGTGAGGTAGATTTCTACCTAACATAAATCCTTAGCGGGCAAAGCTGTTTTAAGGACTACCTTCATCGCTTTTGACATGAAACCAACCCATACTACTGTGGTGCTGATGAAATACTCTTTTCATGTCCCACATTCAGCACTTAGAGAGCAAAGCTCATTAAACGTCTCGCCAGCGTGGTTACACCCAAAACACTAGTCCCAATGGCATTGCAAAGCCAATACCCTTTTTGGAGTTGGGCTTTCGATGTTTCCTCCTCTGAAAAAAAGAGCTGGCTAGAGGTACAACGTTAATTAGGCCACCAGACCGTAAGCTACTGTCCGTCATTTTGGGAATCAGCGAGGTATATACATACTTCATATACCTATGCGGTGCATGGTGCACTGAACTGAAGGTGGCGCATTCCCGAAACCGCTACTTTGGTTTTGCCGACTTTGACGTTTATGGCAATACGTAAACAAACTTTATGTTTAGAAACAATTGCAAACGTATTGCACGTATCGTACTTTCAAGTGAAAAATTGAGGTAATTCGTGCGTTCTATAGTAAAAAACGTTTTATTTGTAATCCTTTAAAAAATGTCGTGTGTGTGAATTGCAGCACCGTAGGGGTAAAGCCCCCAAATGAGTTTTTTTTGTTTCCCCCAGAAAGTAGGTAGAGTTCGCCGGCAGGAGAAGCCATACAATTTAGACACCAGCAGGAGTGGTTGTATATTTTTTGTTAACGTTGTGCTTAATTTGCTATATTCAAAGATGGCTTGAGAAATTGGTGAATCGTGAAGAAAACACGTTTTCTCACTGCAAATTCACAACTGTCAACTCATTGTTCTTAGCCATATTCTTTGTTTACCCGTTGCCACAAATGTCATTCTGCGGGAATGCGCAATCTTGTATTCTATCGTTCTTGTACGGTGTTTGCTAAAAACACATTACCAAACCTACTTTTCTACACTGCATTGATTTTCATCTATTTTCTATGCTTAATTTCGTAGAAAATTCTTTAATGAAAATTTTTGTTTTTGTTGCATGTTAAATACCTCAAATCCCTAGCTTAACTACAGTTACCCGGCAACGAGTAGATTTATTTACTCTACCTTCCTAATTTGTATTTTTCCCAATTTGATCAATGATAAAAGCTAAAAGTATAAACTTCTAGGCCATGATTCCATTTTTTTTTTGCATTAATTTTGGGTTTACACATCCGCCAGCGATGTGTTATCTGAGAGTAAGTAAAAAGGAAAAAGTAAGCAAAAATGTGGGTTTGTCACATTTACCCATTATGTGGTCTGCGTTTAGCCAGTAGCTGCTGTAAGATGATACTTAAGCCGGCAGAAATTTGTTTATGTACGAACCTGCAAACAAAAGAAAATAAGAAGAGGTTATTAAAGTCGTATGTGTAATTTACAAAGTCAGTATTAAATATTATGTTTTCGAAGAGTTATTTAAGCGAAAATGATTTGATACAAAAAAAGGAAGTTAATGCTGTATGCATCCAACTGATTAAAATATATAGTTTTGAGAAGAATTTAAACACCGTAGAAGCATCAAAATAAAAAGGCATTCTATCCCAGTGTGCGACAGCAAGGCGTAGCGTTAAGCCTGTTGAAAATACAGCAAATCAACAATTGTTGCATGCAAATCTAAATATGTGGCATGGCCAACGAGTGTGAAAAATGTTCCGAGTCCCCAAGGCGAACCGTTTGCAACAATACTGGCCTAGCCATACAACCAACTACTTTATGGGTACCATTTCGAAGATTAACGGTTTTTGCGCCACTCAATGACCGCTCTAAGCCATTGAAAGAGTTGCATAGAGCACAGAAGAGGAAGTTGAGAAAATCAAGCGGCAAGACTAAGTAAGAGCCAAATAAAATTGTTGTGGTGGCGTGTTTGGAGGGAAAAGGCAATAAATTGCAACCAAAAAACACGGTGAAAAAACTCGAAGCTGAATGAGCGCTGCAATGAAGAAATGAATATGGGACTGACTGGTGCCAGCTTTGCCATACACTTGAAAAAAAAATTCGCTACACTTGTGGCACAAAAGTTCAGGTGAACGTTACGGCACAGTTTTTATTGCCACTTCAAAAGCTGACGACTGCTCGCCCGCCTGACCTGAACGCTTGTCTAATAGGCGGAAAAGCAAGCAGTCAGCGAGGAAATAATAGAAATTGTTTGCTGCTGGTGGCATAAAGCACGCGGTCTATACAGTACTGAACTGGCGGATGTAAAGCGCAACAAAACAGCTGCCAGGCGGCATGAAAAGTGGCACACTATTGCATGTGGCATGTGGCAAGAAGCATGTTGTTAACCACGAATGTGTAACTAGCTGAAATTGCGCTTGGCACATACATAATTTGTACAATTTATATACGATTTGTGGCGATTTCATTGCTAGCGTGAAATGCGATCGACCGATGGGCGCACTTCAGCAAATCATGCCAAGAGCTGTGAAAATTCGTGCAAAGTTTTGCGCGGCGCTACAGTGGAGATTCGTGGATGATATGAAATGCTTGAGTGAAGGAATGATTAAGAGGATGAAAGGTAATGAATTGAAATGGAATGAAATTATGACATGAAGGTAGGATGCAGGGGAACGAAGCGAAATGAAACGAAACGAAGTTAAATGAAACCAAATGAAATGAAGTAGATAAAGTGAATGGGACGAAATAATATGAAGTGGAATGACATGAAAGCAATGAAATGAAACTAAGTGTGAGATCTAATGATAGAAAAGGAAGTGAAATGTATTTCAATGAAATTAGAAGATGAAATGGTAGGAAATTTCATAAAATAAAATGTAGTAAAACCAAATGAAACGAATGAAAATGGAATGAAATGGAGCGTAAGAAAATGGTATGAAGTTATGAGATGAAAGTAAATGCAGTGAAATGAAACAGAAGGAACAGAAATAGAACGAAATAAAATTTAACCAAATGAAATAAAAAAAGTTAGTGGGAAGAAATTAAATGAAGAAGAATTAGGAAAGGAATGTAATGAGATCAAATGAGAGGAAATTAAATGTAATGAAATAATGAGATGTAATTGCACGAAAATATATGTATATAATGAAATAAAGTGAAACCAAAGGAATTTAATGAAAGTGAAGTAAAATTAAATAAAGTAAGATGAAACGAAATGAAGTAAGATGAAATGAAATGAAAGGGAAGAAATTAAACGAAAGTAAGGAAACGAAATTCAAATATGAGATCAGATGAGTTGAAATGAGAGGATATAAACTGAAATTAAATTAAATTAAAGTGAATGAAATTATACGATTACATAAAAATAATGAAATGAAGTGAAATGAAATGAACTGAACTGAAATGAGAGTAAATGAAATGAAGTAAAATTATGTTATCCGATGAAATGAGAGGAAATGAGGTGAAGTGAAATAAAATGAAAATGGAAATGAGGCGAAGTGAAATGAAATAAAAGAAAATAGGTAAAATGAAATTACAGAAAAATTAATGAAATGAAATATTATGAAAGGAAAGCAGGTAAAGGAATGAAGTGAAATAGAAATTAAAAAAGTAACGTGAAATTAAATGAAGTGCGGTGAATTTAAATGATATGACTTCAGCTAAATTGAAGTAAAAAAAATGTCGTGAAATAAAAGGAGTGAAGTAGATTTGTGCGCATAATGGAAAAGAGTAATGCAAGGCATATTTTAGTAAAATGCAAGGGTTCGTGCTTAGATAGGAAAGATTATGTGATTCTGTTTTTGGACATTATTTGATCAAGGTATGTACTTATAGACGATTGCTAAGTCGATTAAAGTGGATCATTTTGAGTTTTTTTTTAGCATTCTGCTCAGAATATTTAAGGAACTATAGTTGAAGGTAGTTTAATTTCGGTTTCGTAGCCAATTGATGTTGAGCGCAAGTACATTCATCTGCAACTTCTCGTATGGGATGGGATACTGATTGATAGGGATTTTGCACCAATTCCTATTAAGTGTTTGGATATTTTCGGCTTTAAGACAATTAGCTCAAGTTGAAGGCTATAATTGAAGCGCTTTCCATTATATCTAGGTTTCGTGTTTGAGGTAGAAGTCTATGTATATGTATATTTGTTCATGCTGCAATATTATGGCTTTTATTTCTAAATATAGAAGCATACTCATAGTCGAATTAATTCTAAAGTTAGTTGCAGCCTCTTTGACAGATATTCCATTGTAAAGTATGCCAAAAATCTGCAACTAACTTGAGTGCCGGCTTTATATTGCCTACGAATAAGCCCCAATGTTTCCAAAGTTAAGTTCTTCACCTTCTCTCTCCTCTACATTACCTGCTTGGTACAAATTCTTTTACAGGATTTTGTACCTTTATACCGCCGCTTCGCCTGCTTTCAACATATCGACAGCCAACCAACCCACGAATTTTATTGATAGCCAATAATTTTTCTTCACAATTGCCTTTATTGGAACCGGCCATTGTGACTGGCAATGTGGAGTATGTAGCTTTGAAGATACAACCTATTTGCAATTGTGCATTGTATGTACATATGTACATTAGGGTGTTCCAAAAAAAAGTAAAGTCGGAATATTAATGCTTTCACCCGCTAGGATACTTCTATACTGAAAAAATATACCCCTGTTTTTTATTTTGGAATCAAACAATAATTAAAGGTCGCTCAAATCGGTCAAAGTTTTGCATGTATTTTATATGGGAAAAAAATTTTTTCGTAAAAAAGGTGTAAAATTCTTGAAAATAAATACTTTTCGATGGGCAAATGCTATTTCTTTTCAAAACGCTTCCAATAATAATACCCAATTGTTTATTTGACCGTAGTTAATAGTATTAACTATTTTTTATAGGTTCGAGAAAAAATGCAATTGGGAACCCCATAAAAATTCATTAGTATTAAAAATTGGCAAAGTAACGAATTGGATATTATTATTGGAAGTCTCCTGAAGAGAAACAGAGTTTTCCGATTGTTGAAATTGATTTTCAAGAATTCTGTACCATTTCTACAAAAAAATATATAAAATACGTGGAAAAACATGAACGCTTTGAGCGGCCTTTAAATATTTTTTGACTTCGAAATTAAAAGGCAGGGTATATTTTCACGATATAGAGCAATCCTAGGCGGTGAGAACATTAAAATTCAAACTTTACTTTTTTGATATGCATTTTCGGCCCACCCTAATGTGCATACATGCATACCTTTTCTTACATATAAGTGCTTTATATGTTGCAGAGTTTATGTTGCGAATAAGTATTGCTTGCTGCTGGCAACATTGAGCCAATTGGGAAGCGGTGTGGGAAAGCGCGTATAAGTACATATGTATGTATGTACATATGAATATACGTGCCTGTGCATCGATTGCCGACTATTTGTGGAAATAAAGTCATTTCATTGTGACAGTTCCTGCACTTTTACTGGCACATTTTTTATTCGATGCCACGATAAGATTCGTGCGAATAACGCGTCTGTGTAGTGCTGAGAGTAGATATTCGTACTCATATTTTCTATTAGTACAGTAATTTAGTGCGCTCTTTGAGGCAATAACAGCCATCTGATTTGTTACACCTGAGTAAGGCTGCTCGTTTTGACAGCATAATTAAACAGTTAATATATTGCGCATTATTTATAGGCGCTATGCAGAATTGATGTTTGTAGGTGTGAAGAGTGTATTACATTTGAGTGGTTTTAAAGGTGAAAAAAGGGAACATAACTTCCTTTAGACCCCAGGTGTATAGGCACGAGAACTTACATTCTTTACTAAAGTGGAAATTTTGACGCTTAGTACATAAATAGTCACAAATTAATTTTCAGGAAAATAACTACTGACTATTGATTATCGACCATTGACTTACGACTACTGATGAATGACTATTGATTATAAACTGCCTGCATGTATGTATGTACTAGCGGTTGTCAATGACTTACTACCGAATATCTACAATTGACTATTGAATGCTGACTGCTGACTGCTGACTATTGATTAATGACTACTATTTACTGACTATTTGGTGCTTTCTATTGATTAGTGATTTTCAAAAATGAGGTGCCAAAATAAAGGACTTGGGCTTNAGTTATTTATTAATAAAAGCTCTCAGATCCGCACCACACAACAAGGAGGTGACAAATTAAAGGGCTTAGGGTGTTCAATAAGGTTTTACTTTTTCAAAAAGAGTGGCCACCTGTTAAAAAATTACGCTCAAATTATTTAAAAAGTTAAATCAATTTTTACAATAAGGGTATCAACCGAAATGATTTTGAGAAGGCATAATATCTCAACTGCATATAGAAGGGTTGCCACATGTTTATAAAGTGTATTTGAATTTTAATTAAAGGAATTTGGTAAGTGAATAAGGTATGGGTGTCAGACAAAAGAGGTTTAAGAAGGTAGTAGTTTTGAAATATTTGCAAGAGGGTTGCCACCTATTTGAGAAGTCGAATAAAATTATTTTATACCCAAGTTATATGAAATATTAAAAATAGATGTCAAATGAAAGAGTTTTAAAAAATATTTAGTTTGTCAATTTGGAATATTTTTGATGTGTTTTAGGGTTGCCCCAGTATAAAAGGTTAAGTTAAAATTATTTAATAAATTAAATAAATTACTAAACGATGGTTATCAATGGAAATGGGTTTCCAGAATTATAGTTAGGAGGGTTTCCACGCTTTTAAAAATCAAATATTTATAACAATCTCATACGAAAAATATTTAAGGAAATTTTTAAGAGGGTTGCCGCTTAAAAAATCAAATTCAACTTAACTCATCACTTAATTGCAATATGTATAACAATGCCAGACGATAAAAAGGTTCTAGTTTGAAAATACTTTTCAAGTAAAACTTTAAAGTATTTAGTTAAACCTAATTACCAAATAGACCTGCTGACCATGCGCTAAAAGTCAATTTTGGACTTAATAGATAAGTCTGGACTTAATAGATAATCTTTGATGTTTATTTGAATGCAGCTATGTTAATATGCAATTCTGGCAGACAAGAGTAATAAATTCGATTATAGCTAAAGGTTCTTCTTTTTTTTTGTCATTGCCATTCATCGTTACCGACACAGATATGTACATGTCTCCATCCATTAAAGCCAGACATCTTTGTTTGTTGTAGATATCTCTTTTCCCTCTTGTGTCACGTTGCATTGAATCCGATATGTGGTCGCAAATGGCAAAATTTTTATGATGATTGAAATGTCACGCATGGATTTGGCAAACGCGATGCGATGTGACGGCAGCAGAGAGACGTGTGCTGTTATATGTATGGGTGTAGCTGTAGGTGTAGGCGAACTGTTGGTCACAAA